>NW_025053962.1:0-8280 GCF_019279795.1 Protopterus annectens
AATTTTTTTTTTGGCCAGTAGTTAATCCTCCTTATTTTGGGCCTTTTGTCCCACCATACTATTCATGGTTTTGTCCATATTTCCTGCTATAAGTGGTACAGTATGATGTGATCACATGATGTAACACCACACAGGATGATAGCCTTTCTACACTCCTCACTATACATGCCTTTGCAGGATGTCCAACATTCTGCCCTTATGTCTGCTCTGTCTCACAGTTGTGTTTTTCTGGTAATACTACTAATTGGAGCACACTAAATTGTTGCAATATACGACACAGTTAAGTGATGGCCTTATATCCTTGCTGCTACTCTGACCTGTTGCAACCTGCCGTTATACTATAGCCACCTTCTAGGTTACCTAGAACATGTATAATGTCTGCTGAATGGCCCTCTGTCCCTCCATTGTCTCTGGCTTTGTTCAGCTTTTGCAGTATTGTGGCATATTGACAGTCTGGACTCTCATCATACGAGTACCTTCACATGCAAAAGGTGTGTACAGCCAGCTATGAACAATCAACACCATCAACCATGCTAATGTACTTAGCCCAATGAGCCACACCAGCCATCAGAAAGTGAGATTTAATTCTTCACACTATGAACAGCAGACAGACATACACTTTGAGCCCTGTGTATTGTGGAAAATCGAACATGTGTCCAGGTTCTTTGCAACAACCCTGGGATTGTGTGTTCTGCTGATATATTCTTGAAAACATACTGTTACTGCAGTTGTATGGAAACACTGATGCATTGGGGGTAGGGGACTCTGGAATGGACAGTCTTGCATCTGTCCTATGACGCCACTGTTTGGTATTTCCCTTGCATACTGCAGTGGGTTTATCAGACATGTGGCCTGATGCATATTCTGGGGCACTCAGTACTGGACAGAGTACCTGTTGTCCCACATAGCTGTTAGTTCTCTGCATGTAGCCTACTAGCCCACTCTATCCCCTCACATACATGCAGCAGATCCATGCATATGCTACCATAGTCTAGTACTCCGTACATTTGTTGTAAAGGAGAGTGACTTACCTTGTGAATGCAGCAGCTGAGATTCATGTGTTTCAGGGCTGACTCTGTCTGATGATTGCAGCACACTACCAATACATGGTAAGGTATAGGATGTGTGGTGTGGCTGGCATCCTTTTTAGTATGTATGTGAGTCGGAGAAAGGTGTCAGTCTCTAGGACCCTAAGTTGTCAGTGCATGTGCTATGTTTTGCCTCTTTGCCAAGGACAGGGTATACTGGGCATGCCTACGTCTGCCTACAGGGTCAGCCTCAGGGGGTTCCTCCTCTGGGTACCCCTATGGGTGTGGCTGTGGAGACCTAGGCACTGGTGGGGTACTGTGTGTCCCTTCCCTGTGAAGATCCTGCAGCAGCAGTTTCCACAGGATCATATGGTGTAGCATGGCACATACTGTGAACATCTATGCACATGTGGCAGGACAGTACTACAGGGCTCCACCAGATATATCAAGGCACTGGAACCGTGACTTGAGCAGCCCAAACACATGCTCTATGATAGTTTTGAATTTGGCATTGTGATGGTACTCATTATGGCATTCTTCAGTAGGTGTGTGTGTGCATTTCTGGTGGGTGTCATTATCCACGGTTCCAGTGCATATCCAGCATCCCCCAGTATATGGCCATATGGGATGCCCCCCCTGGCAAACATCTGGTGCATCTGTGATGCATGCCAGATATGGGATTCATGATAACTGCTAGGGCTGACAGCACACACATTCAAGATAATGCGATGGGCATTGCAAATGACCTGGCAGTTGATGGAGTAATACCCTTTGTGGTTGATGTAGACTCTACCCTCCTCACCGGGTGGTGCTTTGATGTGTGCATGAGTGCAGTCTATAGCATCCAGTACCTCAGGGTAGTAGGCTACACAGTAGAAGAAAAGCATACTGCTGGCCCTCTCCTCAGGTGTGTGTGGTAAATAAATATGCTCACTGGCATGTGTTTGCATGGCAGCCAAGGAACTGGTGGAGTACCCTGGATGCTGATGCCTGTGAGACCCCAATCATGTCCCCAGATGGTCTTTGAAAAGTACCTGTAGCTAGTATTCTAAGGGCTACACATACCTTTGTTTCCACTAGGATGGGTTCCCCTCTGTTGGCTCTTGGTTTGAGTTGAGGGTGGCAGAGCTTGGTGAGTTCTTGTAGTATGTCCATGTCCACCCTGTTGCCCTCTGCAATCTCCACCTCATGTATCTCCTGGAAGGTTACCCTGGCCTGAACACTCTTCTCCTTTTCTTTATAGGCCTATTGTCAACAGCAGCATCAGCACTGACCTCAGCATCTAGCACATACAGATGTAGCAGAGCTTCAGCAGCCCCTAGCATTCTCTCAGTTAAAATTCCCAAGTCTGTACTCCGATGGTGCAGAGTATGTGGGAAAAATCAAATTGCAGGGTGTATGCATACTTTATAGTGCTCTGCTGCAAATGGTATGATTGGCTAACTATGATGCATTCCACCTGCCAAGTACATCCAGGTCGGAATGCGGGAGCAGGCTCATCAGTACTTTATACATGATTGGCTTTCCCAGACAATTTATTTTAACTGCCTTCCCTGCTAAGCACTGCAGCACGGTGCACAAACCCACACTGCAGGTATAAACAATGCTTAGTGGTCAATAGACACAACCCAATGGATGGGCATGCTCAGCACAGAGAAGCACCCCGCAAACATGCTCAAACCAGCTAAAACACACACCCCAAAGTTAAACAAAGCTTAGCAGCACTGAACACAACCCAATTGCTTAGCTGAGTGGCACGCCGCCAAATGGGCACCGCTGAGCTGCAATGTGCTTAAAGAGATACTGACACACTTTGCTGGAAGAAGTCCGTGGACACCAACACAAATTTGGGCTACACGGATTTCATCTGTGGCATGTAAACTACGTTAATCGGTAACCCCAGCTCATTTGCATACATATCTGCACAAAACTCCGGGATACAACATCATTCCAGGGCTCTTTCCTCCTTAGCAACTAGTTGCGGAATCTACCATTGTGCATACCCCATGCATGGCCTTATAATGCATTATTGTCACATATTATTTTTCATTTTTACAATTTAAATTTTTTTTTTTTTTTTTGCATAATGTAGAAGAATGATAGTTAGATAAGACAGAGCAAACATAATATGGGTATTAAAAATATTTTCTTCCTATTTTGTCTTATTTGCTCGCGGTTTCTCTATCTGATGCTTCCATGCTGGCATTTTACTTGTTTCCTTACTTTCCTTTTTTCTTTTTTGCGCTAGCATTTTATCCATTATTAGTTGAATTGCACAGGAATATATTTCTTTCTATCATGTAAATTTCTCTTAATAGTCCTGATTACTGTGTTTATCTGCTTTACCAGGCTTCTTACATTTTTGTTATTAATTACATTCTGTAGTCTATTTCTTTCATCTATCTTAACATTTCCATCAATCTGTATTAAATCAAGGAGGAGGTCCTCCCTTAAATAATTTTTTTTTCTGGAGTGAGAGCATCTTCTTTGTTCACTGTTTCTCTAAGTGATCTACAGAAAGTTCCAGAAATTCTTCCAGTGACATATCCTCTTCCGATGCATAATCTTGCACGTATCTGGTGCTCCTTCATAGCAACCTTGGGTGTGATCTGGAGAGTACACTGCCCGGGTCAGAGTCGCCTTCTTATTCCACAGTAACTTCAACCTTGTTGCTGTCCTGATGAGGCATTACCATGTTGCACTGATCCCCATTCTGTTTACTTCTTTGACATTTATGCAAAGGATTTCCCCACTTATGGGACCTTGGTACTTGAATAGTGTGCTGTACAGATGCCAAGGATGTTGGAACAGAAGATGATCAGAGTGGAAAACAAAGCACAAACTCAACAACCTAATGCTGGATATTGTATGTAGTGCCATAATCCAAATCTTGACAGCCACAGTTCTGACATGTCACTTGTTGAATTTCATTAGGTTGCACAGTATAACCCGATACCACACCATGTCAAACAGAGTAAAATGTGTACAGCCCCTGCTTTTTTCTTGGTGATGAAATGAAACAGGAAGCATTGATAGTGTCATATTTGCCTTGTTTCAATCTGTCATTGATTTATATGTTAAAGCATACCTGCAGATGAAAGTGACCCAGAATACCATGGGGGCACCTTCAATCTCTGCCCTTGCTCTAGTGTGTGTCATGTAATAGGAGGTCATTCATACTAATTCTTATTCATTGTATCATTTTGTTTCATCATTGAGGCAGAAGTATTGCAGCCGGAAGCCTCGGGACCTGGGTATCCACAACATGCTGCCTCCCAGTCTTGCATCTGTACATTAGATATTCCCATTTTCACTGCTGGATAGGGTCCTGTTCACCAGTTCTCCCTAAGGAACACAAGGGCAGCACCACTTAGTGTTGTTGTGTCATATTTGCACATGCCATTTTATCTCAATTTCAACCCTGTAGCAGAGTATTTTAATGCAGGTGTGAGGGAAGAGGTTAATTGTTTCTTTTCAGATAATATAAACAAAAGGTCTGGCATGCTACAACAACAGAATACAGACCAAATGATTGATTTTGTCAGGTCTCCAGTTATTTTATAACAATTTCATTAATTATTGCATAGAAATGCTGAATAGGAATAGCATGCTCTTTTCAAGTAAGATGCAAGAAAGCTTGTTCAAGTTCTGATGTCCTTTTACTAAATCCTTGCCCATGTTCAGTTTTCTGAAATAATTCCATTTTTCACTTTTTTTGTGCCTCCATATCTAAGTATTGAATCCATGAATGACTGTTCTGGTGTTACTGGTGACTATCCCTGCCCCTTGTCTTGACTTTCACAACTTCACAGTTACTGGTGGTCTGGTACCGTTTAAAGCAGGACTGTATCTCCCCAGTGGGAGTATGGATTGGCAGCACGTGTCGAGCAACTGTTGCTCCTGAATGGGTATATTCATTGCCTTGTAAGGGGCGGCCTCTACCCACCATGTTGCTTGCCAGTCTTTTTTCAGACTCCTTCTAGTCTTTCGTTCTAAATACTACTTTCATTTTGAACAGTGCAAGGTCTCAATTTAATTGCTGACTTTATTCTGTACCCTACACTGCTTTCAATGAATTATGGTCAGCCTGCTTTGTGTTTTTCTTGGGTGGGGTAACAGAGATATGGAATTTGTACACATACTATTTCAGATAAAGTGTTTCCTCTTGAAGTATTTACTATGCAGAAAAGGTCTAAATGATCATCATTCGAATGATCGTCCGAGAAATGTTCCTGAATGTTTTAAAGAGAATGGTAAGTCAAGATTTGTTTAACTAAACAGAAAAATAGAGAACCGAAGCCAAGACTACAGTGTTAAAATGTTTAATGCAATTCAAGATGTTTCTGCAGTTAAATAATGTTGATAATGTACAGGAGATTGTAATTGAATGATTCATAGTTCTTTTCACTATTTTAAATGTTTCTGTAATGTCTGCCCCTAGCCTCCACCTATGCAGCTGTTGTTTCCATCAGTATTTTCTTTGGGGAAATATCACCTGCCAAGAGCATCACCCATACTGCTTATCAAACTGATGAAGAAAGAGTTATTGATGCATCACTTGTTCACTCATCTCAGAGAGACATCAGTAAAATAATCTTCAAATTAGTCACAATTTGTTAAAGATGTATATTTTGTTTCACAGGAATTGCTTAGAATGACTATAAGCATAATGATTTTGTTAAGGGAATGTGTTGCACACATTTGAGCCACTCCAGCCAGCCACCATTAAGCATTATTCTCAGATGCACAGAAATGTTGAACAGGTATAGCATGAGCTTTTCAAATACGCTGCAGGGAGGCTTTTTCAAGGTTTTAAGTGGTATCTGCATTTATTTCATCCAGTTACTTTTTTAAAAACCTAGAAATATTTAATTAAATATCTCTCAAGAGCACTACTGAATTAAGTTGCTTCTTTATTTCTTCTTCCATAAAAAGGAAACATTTGAAGAAATGTACCTTAAACTTAAAGGAAGTAATAATTTGTGTGTAACATTAAAACATTAAACAAATTGCAAAACTGATGACCAAAACTCGCAAGCTTAACATTTACAAAATAAATCTACTGGGGGTAAAAACAACATTCTGCTTGTATGTCATTCTAGGGTTACGCACTTAAATGCCATCAGTGCTAGACTCATTGTTACAAAACATGAAACAGCCATTGCACACTAGTGTTACGCCCGAAACTAATTTATGGGGTGGATCATTGCCTAATTATATCTTAATGCAATTAAACCTAAGCTGGCTGTACACAGTTGAATGCCGGGTCATGAATTGAACAAAATTAAAGACCCTTTGACTGCCTCTCTACTATATGCAAAACCCCAACTGCATTTATCATTCTTAATCACAGCCATTACTACAACGACTCCTTCCATATCACCACAGACGCCACGGATCTCAATGATATCAGGAATCTTCTAAAGGAAGATAAAGAAAAAAAACAGATGTGGGCAAGCTGTAAGCAATGAGCCAGTGGGACCGATTGTACAATGTATTCGTCCATCAGAAAACCCACCAGAGTGGCAACCAACTCTGCCAAAGCCCTATTATTAAGGGAAAGACAAATGCTGGCCACTAAAAATCAAACATTTGTGGAAGGAAATAAAGTCCCTGACATGCCAAATTATTAGTGTATATCTCCGCTGTCCAAACCAGCACCAACTCATTCATCCCTTCCACCCTATATCACTAGCCTGAGGACATAATGCACAATCTGGATTATATACCTTAGTAGCCCACGTGAGCCACTTTTTAATTCATGGAGTTTCCATAAAGGAAACTAAATACCCACAAAAACTTCTAAAGCTCTTTAATAGTTTCATAGTTTCATAGTATAGTACTAGGCCATCTGCCCTGGGCACGGTAAGCCTAGCTAGTGATGTGGCTTTGCCACCTGAAATGGTACAAAATGTACAGAATAACCCTAGAATACCGTGCCTGCCTCAGTAGTGACACAGTGAAGGTCCCCTTATATAATAGGATCTGACATTGTGCCCCTGTCTAGCAGTGACACAGATGTGACCCTGGGGTAAACTTACGACCTCCCATCCAACCACGATTTCTCAAGAGAGTCAGCAGGGCTCGCTCAATACGAACTGGGATCCTGTTCCAAAGCATGGGAAGCCTCTCTACAGGAATCTATCCCAGCATATCCTATTCCACTTGGTGCCGAGGCTTAAGTCTCTTTAGCCTCGTGGGTCTTGATGGATTTGGACTTTTGAGGTGGGAGCATGTCCATCAGATCCCTGATTGACATATTCTGTATCACACAGGCAGAGATCAATTGGAGCAGGTTTGCATACTGAATAGAGCTGAAGTTTCTTTTAGTCTGGCAGAATAAGACATGTTGAGACCCTTGATCCTTTTGGTGAGGTACTTTGTGGTCTCTCCAGCTGGTTGTAAGTGCTGGTGAGGTACATACCAATGGGGGCATTGTAATTCAACGCGTAATCTGATGAGGAGGAATATAGGGTACAATGACATCCTTGATCTGGATGAAACCCTTCATGATGAGGTGCAAGGTAGAATGTTTTTCTAACCACTTTGGCAACGCAGGGGTTAAATGAGAGGTCGTCATTCATTTGGGTCCCTAGGTCTCGGATTACTTTTCCGCACCTGCGGGTTGCTCCAAGTGTGATAAATTTGTGGGTACTTTGTTTTTCCAAAAGGACAGACTATACATTTTGAAAGATGAAGCCGGTATGGCTCAAATTATGCACCAGTTGTCCGCTTCAGTGAGGCCTTTTTGTAGGATGTGAATATCTGTTGGTATCGACTATGTTTAGTTTGCAGTCATCTGCGAACTTTGTCAGCCACAGCCCTCCCATGTTTGCTTTAACATCTGAGAAATAAATGTCAACAAGAGGGGTCCCAGGACAGATCCCTGTGGGACACCACTTGTGACTGGCTTTGGATTCTGACATTGCCCAGCGATTTAACTTATGGGTTCTGTCTTTAGCCAGTTTAAACTCATCTAGTGACATAAGGGTTTCACTTAAGCCGTTTAGCTGTATTCCATGATGCCTAAGTGGGCATTGTGTCGGCTCCAGCCAAGTCCATAGGCATGCTGTGTTGACCCGCTTTGCCCTCATCAATGGCTCTAGTGACTGTTTCAAAAAGTCAACCAGGCTTAAAAGGCAGGATCTGCCCTTACAAAAGCCGAACTGGTGTTTTGTCTGTGAGGTCCCCATGTTCCGCTTTTTATGAGTTCCATAATGATTCTTTCCATAGCTTTGCAGACCAGGCTTTT
>NW_025053963.1:0-8023 GCF_019279795.1 Protopterus annectens
AAGTACCTCATTCCCTTTTAAAATTTAAAAGGGGGAAAAAAAAAACCCCGGGCCCCTTTTTTTAAGGGGGGGGGGGGTTTTTTAAAAGGGAAATTTTTTTTAAAAACCCCCCCCGGGGGGAAAAATTTTTTAAAAAAAAAAAAAAAAAATTTAAAAATTTCCAAAAAAAAAAAAAAAAAAGGGAAAAAAAAGGTTTAAAGGGAAATTTAAGAAAGAGAAACTAAAGTTATGGATTACATGAGAAGTGAAGGTTTAGTGTAGAAGATCCTATAGTGGTAATGTCACAGCATGATGTAACAATGAGTCTAACAAATTAATGAGAAACAGGTGAAACAGGAAGCATGTGATCACTTGCCACATGAAGATTTTCTACAGCTTTCAGAATACTTCTTTTTTGACTAAAAGGGTGTAGGCTAGTGAATATAAATAGGCATTAGAGAAAGTGTCCTTACTGTGTATGGTAGATTTAAACTTCCCCTCTTCCACTACTTTGTAGATAGTATTATCCAAATATTGTATTTTTTTGGGCCCAAAATTTTTTTTAATTGCTTTCAGAACACTGTCTCAGGCCCTGTCCAAAAGATACACTGCATCCAGGTAAAGCAAATAAAAGTTGCAATATTGCATAGCTGGAATGGACCAGGTACTTCTCCTACAAAACTGACAAAGGGGCACCATGCCCCCCTAGCTACTCCTCTAGTCTGCTTAAAAATTCTTTCAAAGAAGAGAAAGTTATTGTCCAGATCCAACTCCATGAGGTCCATACAAACTTGGAGGTCTTTACTGCCAAAGTCTGCCCACTCACAAATGGCCCCCTCAAACCATTCAAGTTCTAACTTGTGAGGTATTACAGTGAATAAATCCTGAATGTCCAAAGTTATAAACACCAGGTCTTCTTTGTACAGCCCATTGTCAATACTACATAGGAAATTCCATGAGTCTTTTAGTATACCCCTTTGTCGGGCCCAAACTTTTTTCAATCTGGCACCCTCAAACTTTGCCAATGGGTATGTTTTAGAGCCATTGGCAACCACAATAGGCCTCAAGGGGGGGGGGGTCATTCTGATTTTTGTGGACCTTTGGGATCCCAAATATTGATGGTTTCCTGGGTTTTTCTGTCCACAAATATTTATAAAGGTACTGATTTTTCAAATCCTCTTCCACCCTCGGCCGCAGAATAAGATATATTTATCTATGCTAAGTTTATCTCACTCCTCGACACCCTCAAATATTTGGTAGTGTCATTTAATAATTCTAACATTTTGCCTGAGTATAATGTACTATCCATAATCACTACTCCTCCCCCCTTTGTCCAGCTTCATAATACTAAAATATTCATTTTGTCTGGGTTCATATTTAAATATTTTTTTCATCTCTAAAAAGATTAAATTCCACCCATCTGTTACTTAGACCCTCCATTATTTCCCTCTCGAGCTGTGCCTCAGAATTCTTTAACTGGGCATGTAAGGACGGGTTCATAGTACTTTTTTCCTTAAACTGTATATTTTATCCATCCAACCATTAATTTGGAACAGGAGTTCAAAACATTTTCTGCCTTAATGTCTATTAACACATTAGTAATCTGACTATTATAACTGGGAATAAATTTAAACCCTTTACTAAACAGTTCAAAGTATGTGGGGGTTATATCTACACTGCTAAAATTAAAAATACTAAAATTTCTATAAGTATACCTATTACCAGCAACTATAATCGAACCATCCTCCATTACCCCATCACCCCCCATAGTTTCTTCCCTACTTGGTACATAATGCAATTTGGCTATCCAAAAAGTATAAGGCTAAAGGGGGGTAAAGAAATAGTGTAGAAAAATGGTACAAATAAATACATCACAATATCTCAAACATCAAAATGCTCCACTTCTGTAATAAAAGCAAATAAATGAAGCCAAAAACTATACTACAACAACACTCTGAATAATAGCTAACATAACCCTAAAAAGATTCCAGTCATCTATTAAAGGAATCTTGCACCCTGGTCAAAAACTCAACCCTAGTCCCTCCCCAAAATTGTCACTCAAACCTGCAATAGAATTAATCTCTTATTTCATAGGTAGTAGTGTTCTTAACCAAGGATTCCCACATCTAGTCCCAACCATGCCCAGCAGCCATATGTCACTATGTCCACTTTCACCATAAACCTTTTCCCCTTATTCTATATAAAACAACTCAAACTCAAAGCATGGTCATCATTAGGTGATGACCTTCAAAATGAGTACCTTAGAATAGTAGCCATTGTCTCAATCCATATAAATGGGTCAGTCTTAAACCCCCCATCCCCTTTCTTTGGCAACAATCACACATTATCAAGCTACACAAAGTAGTAAATTCAACAGACATCACTAACCTTATACCTACATTGATCTTAGGTTTATCAGAGAATAGTAGGCTAATTGTCCTGAAGTCAGAATAAAACTGTGTATTCTGTGTTTATGAGGTGAACACCTTAACCATCATGCTAAACTCTGAAATACCTGAAAACAGGGATTCCTTCCCCCCAAGTACTAACACTGCACTTCTAATCCTTATAGATACTGTTAATAAAGAAAGAGATAATTTCAAACTAGTCTTCCTTTATTTTTATATCTGTCTATACCCTTCAATACAATTTGTCACAGCAAACTTCTACTTCAAATGTCCCCATTAGGTCTATTGCAGAGCACCCTTTGATGGTTCAAAAGCTACTTGCCCAACATGTGTCAACACTATATGAGCTGAAATAAGTGATTTGTCACAGTTTTACAATCTCTACAGTAAAATGTTACACATACCTGTAATCCAGTCAGTAAAATGACACTGTACCCTCTCTCCATATGTCACAGTCACCACCAGTGTACCACAAGGTCTCCTCCTCTTTAACACTCCAGCACCCTCCACTGATCCACAAAACATGCTTTTTTAATACAATATGCTGATGACTCCACAATATGCTGATGACTCCACACTGATACATGTATCAGTTAACTTGGCACATCTCCAAAAAAAAATACTCAGGAAGCTGTAACAGATACTGAAACATGGCTTTGTAACTCCAAGTTATGCTCAGTCCCCTGGCAAAATAATGCTGTTTTACCCAGAGCTCCCCTCATGAAAACAACATTTAAAATCCTCCATCTAATAATAAAGGTCCCTTCTAATAGCAAATAATGATTGAGGATAGTGGATGATTAAAAGTAATACTGCCCAATAATAATAATAAATAATAAAAAATAATAGTAGTAGTAGTAATAATAGTAGTAGTAGTAGTAGAGTAATAATTAATGATACAGAAAAAGTAAAAAATAATAATAATAATAATAATAGTAATAGTAGTAGTAGTAGTAGTAGTAATAATGATGACAAAAGTGGATGATGACCTCTACTTTGCAGATGACTGCAAGCTAGATGCAGTTACTGAATCCTCTGACTAGGCCATCCATCCTGCAGGGAGGTTTGTCTCAAATAAATAACTGGTGTCAAAATCTTGGTGTGAAACTACATACCAAAAAATGTAACCTACCTAATTAAACCCCAAAGACCTCCTTGGTGAAGTCCACATAACTAACTCCTCAACAACCATGAATTCACGCTTTCAAAACACTCACATCAGCCCATACAGCCACATCTCAGGTTGCCATTTAACCCAAAACAACAGGACATACACTGATGTCCATCTCACCAGTATGACTCAGTTATAGTCCATGTATGTGTAAATGACCTGAGATGTACCTCCTAGACAATGTGAATGGAACAGGGGCCTTCAGAATCTGTGTCTCAGGCTGCCATGAGTTTTGCATTAAGCAGCATTTGACCTTTCCAAGGATGAATCCACAATATGAAGAAAAGATGACTGACTTTAATTTTAGTTTCTGGGATCATTTCAAGGTGATGAAATATTGGTCAGCAGGAAAAACAGTCTTTGTATTGTTGTAACACAGGGATAGCCCCCCCATAGACCTTAGTAAACACAGACCTTAGTCTCAGTAGCCTCATATTGACCTATTTACTTATGTAACATTCTCATTGTACTATGTATAATTGCGGAGCTTTTCTCCTTGTACCTCTGGTAGAAAAGGGCAATAGCTCAGTCAGGCTACTCTAGTCAACAAATGCCAAAGAAATAAAATTTACAGAACATAGGCTTCCTTGCTCACATTTTTAGGACATGCATACACATATGGGTTCTTTGATTCACCTTCCTGATTGTATTAAATTAAATTCTATGTATAATACAGCACCACTTGTTAGAGTGTGTTATAAATTTGTAGTTTTGCTTGTTTTTCCCGGAAGCAATGAAAAAAAATGTATGATACAATAATGAAAAATTAGATTTCAAAAAATTTTTAAACCCTAAAAATCCAGTCAAATTTCTGTCCTTACAACCCACCTAATCTGGCCAAACAACAGAGACCTCCGAGGTAGAAACAAAAAAACCACCACATCCCAGCACAAACCATGAGAAAATAGCTCCCAAAAATGTGCCACTCAACCAAAGCCCATAAGGCAAAACAACTTAACCAATACACTAGTCATAGGTGACTCAATAGTAAGGCATACTGCTGTCCCACTCACTAGGATGAATAAGGAGAAAGTTACAGTCAGCTGCCTGTTGGGTGCTAGGATCCACCACATAATGCATGTACTTAGGTCACTCAACAACAGGTACAAATATGACTCTGTCATTGTCCATGGTGGTGTAAATGATGTGAGACGCCCCCCTGGACAACATGAAAAGAGACAAAAGGAGTTCTCTGATTTTGTAGCCCCAGGTATCACCCCAGCTCTGAGTAGTCCTACCATCACACAGAATGATACCACAGTACAAGCAGAAAATGACTGACTCCAACAATTGCCTAAGTTTCTGGTGTCATTCCAAGGGGGTTCAGTATCTGTCTGCCTGGGATGACATGATTGACAGAACTTGATGCTTCACCAGAGATGGCCTGCACCTGTCACCCCAGGGATTCTGGGTACTGGCCAACTTTGCCACCTCTATAGTCCCTTTTTTAAAGCAATGTCCTAAAGGCAAAATTACCACCATAACGCTACAACAAGCAAAACTGAGGGTTTGCTAGTAAACCCTAGAAGTCTAATTCTCAAAATGCACTGTATCAACCTCCTTACAATGGAGAACATCATCTGTGCAGTGACTGAGACCTGGTTCAAGGCTAGGGACAGCCCCCAGCACTACTAGGCTATAATTCACATCACACCTTGCCCCTAAACCTGGACCTAAGCACAAAGGTGGTGGTGTATCCATATTCATAAAGGATATGCACCCTCCAGACTCATAGCCCAACTTAACATCAGAGATACTTCAGGTACAACTAACACTGGGTAAAACTGAAGTCCAGTTGTATTAGATCCCTCACCATGTCCCAAGACCCCCAGTCCACATTCCTAAACACACTGGAAAATATTAGGGTACAACCCAATACCCTTATACCACCTTTGGTGGCCCAGTTTAATTTGGAGTAGGTGGTAGAGGCTGCCACAGAGAGGTAGAAGTGGGTCAATCTGTGGCCTGATTGAGGAGCCTGCTGGAGTACATAGCAGACTTACTCATCCAGCTGGCCCTTATCACTGGGCTTCAGGGTGTGCATGTCCCCAACCATTGGCCGTCTTGAGCCATCATGTGTAATGAATCCCTGTAATGTCCTTCTGGGTTGGGGCAGCAGTCAGAACAATGATGTTCATACCCTACCATATCCCCAGCTAAGTGTACCCTGCTTGTTTTATATCACATCCCATACCCATACATCTTTGTTTATTTATTTACCCTTTGTTGACTAGCTAATCTCACTAGACACTAGACTAGTGGGCTCTTCTCAATGCAATTATAAAGTGGTATTTCTACTACTAGGGGAAATTTGGCCATGTCCTCAGGGAACTTCCCCTACTCTGTTTGATAAGTGCACTGAGATCTTCTGAAGCAGATGGACTTCGATTTAACATCTCATCCACAGGATAACCCACACAGTAGTGTAGTACCTCCTAATGTTGCACTGCATTGCCAGTGATCCAATCCCCCAGAGTAGGAATCTGGTCTTCCAGCAATAAAGTCACATGTGCTACCTGTTGCATCATTGACACACCTAGGCAATGATTTAAAGAATTTTTTTCCTGAGCTGTGTAAAGGATCTTAATTGCCTAGAAGTAGCAAAGACTAACTGAGTTTAATGATACTGGATTCCAAGAAAGCAAATGTTAGAAAATGGAATTCAAAATCTGTACCACCCAGAATGGAAGTTTTGAATACTGAAAGGTGATTTGAACTGGAGGTGGGATTGGCAGAAAAGTGAAGGAGTGCATTTCTTAGAAATAAATGGATTTTGTTAGAACAATACTCAGGTGGACAAGTGCTTTTAAAGGGGAAGGGGAGGAATTATCAAATGTATGTAATTTTGGAGTGAATGAAAACTGTTAAAAGAAAACACAAGTGTATACTACAAACAATATAACAAACTGTACCTACGGTTTGTTTCCTTTTCTCAATGTGAGTACATGTTGCATTTGAAAATGTAATAATGTAATAAGGATATTTAAACCTGTGTTACTTATAGAATGCTGCTTTCTGCTTTTATAATAAAGGTCTTGAATTAAAAAATGGTGTATCAGAGGATGGCTTATGGTCATGTATGATAAGTTGCCTTCTCAATGCAGGGAGAGTCTTTGATTGGAGCAACAGCAAATGATAGTGTGCTGCAGCAAAAGTGAACAGACTCCAGGTTTAATGAAGAAATTCAACAATCTTCCATTTGGAATCCAAAAAGATAGAAGTTGTAAGCCTTGAACTGTGTTAAAATTTGTTTGAATTATTGGTGTGACATAGAGAAAAGGTCCGTATTGTCTCTGTTCCTGCAATACATAAGGAGAGTCTGACAAGTGTTTTTCAATAAACTTTCATTAATGTACAAACCAATAGTCTGTGTGGCATTATTTTATAGTAGTGTGTGTGTGTGTGTGTGTGTGTGTGTGTGTGTGTGTGTGTGTGTGTGTGTGTGTTTTGTAAATGCTAGACATTAGCAGAAAAATCATTGGTAAATAGATGTTTTCAACGGTAATCACCACAAGGCTTTTTAAGTCTAGTCATGCATCCCAAATCTCTGACAAGTTCTGATACCCTTGATAAGTGTAAGCATCAGCCTGGGAGATAAAACATTTACAGGTTGCCTGTGTCCGTTACAGACATAGGTGTAAAAAAGGGATACATTTCTGGTTTCACATCAATTGTCCAAGTTGCACTTGAATTGGTTTAGGGATGATCTCTGCTTCACATGGATGGGGAGCCTGTTCCATAGACAGGGTAGTCTCTGGGATACATAACTATTTCTCCAGCAGGTCACATTTATATTACAGTCAACGTTTAAGTCTTTAGACTGCGTAATTCTGGTGCTGTTTGTTTTTGATTGCAGGAGGCCCGTCAGAATGGGGTCTGAGAATGGACTGTATGCCAGGCATAGATCTTCCTTCAAAAATGTGTAAGAAATAGAATAGAGGGATAGTGCCTTGAGGTAGTGTGTATAGGACATTTTACTCACGCCTGTAGTCTTTTTGTGAGAACCTCTGTGGATGTTCCAATTTGTATATGCCTTTTTACATATCAAAGGGCATTGTATTTGAAGGTCTGATGATTTCAATACAGTAATAATGACTTCCTTGGACTTAGATGCCATATTTTGTTTATAAGTTGCAACAAAAGGTGTTGCTCTGCCAAATCCAGAAATGTAAAAACAACCTCCCAAATAACGAGCTGGATGCTGCTTGCTGTATAAAACAATTTATTTCAAAACCAAACACTATATTATAGCGTTTTTTACCTTCATCAGATAAAAACATTACATCACATTACTGCTTTTAAGCTTGCTATAATCAAATCTAATCATTTTACAAAGTGTATTTTGGTCGTTAACCCTGGATCTCTGTGTGCTGTCAATTCCAAGATCCACTTTGTTTCTGCCAACTCTGTGTTCAGCTTAATGTCACCCCCCCTGTGGGTCAGACTTAAGTTAACAATAACCCTA
>NW_025053964.1:0-8971 GCF_019279795.1 Protopterus annectens
GTCAGATGTACCAGGGCAGAACATACCTACAGCCATGCATAGTACAGAAATATACATATCAACAAATCAAAGCGTAGTCTAGCAGCAGTAAAGTTGCTTATGCTACTACATATGACATATCGTGTCAGGTATACAAGACCTGTGACAAGCAACCAGTACAGACACATACAACATGGAATGTCCCTAATCACAGTTGCAATGGCTAGTATTGTCCATACCATCAACTGTCCCTGAATCTCAGGTGTCCCAGTTTGGTGAAAGTTAACTCCATCCCTCTTAATCCCTCCTAAAATTAGTGGCTGTTGAAGGAAAGGTGGTGAATTACACTTACTGACTAATGACAATGTAAGAGTTATAAACAACTGTTACTTCAGATTATGTGTATTGTCATATGCTCTGATTCTGTAAATGTTTCAAGTTAATAGCACTACTTTTGTAAAAGTGTCCTGTTTTTCTTGACCTGTCCCTGATTCTGGAAATGTCCCCATTGGTGGAAGTTCTGGTATTGTCACATGAGATATGCATGATGAGGACTGTCCCATGCAAAGTGGGAAAGGTGTCACTCCTATAGTCTCCTGTCGTGCAATCTGAAAGGTGGACAACTTGCAGTAGGTATGCAGTAGCATGAGTGGACAGCTGCTTTAACAAACTCAAGTCACATGTCAGCATTGCAGGTATGGTTCCCATGTATCAGGCAGATGGAGCAGATTGTATGAGGAACACATATAATATGATTACATCACTGGACACCGCTGAGGCCATACATAGCATGCCTGCAAAATGGTTAAAATACCCGATACTATGTCATGTAGTCGTGTATCATCACAAGGGATCACACACACCCAGCGTGGTGACAAATGTGCAGAAATGTGTGAGCAGCTGCTGTAAGTGTGTTTGTCACCAGTATGCCAGTAGTGCACTGTCAAAGAAATGTGAGTCTAAATGTGTATAGGTGCTGTCACCAGAGGTCAGCAGTGCTTAACACTGTGCAAACCACAACTGTCCACCTGCTGGAATGTGCCTTACCCCGTCTGTATCCAAAGGCGTGGGCCCGTCCACAAACAAAAAACTGCTCTATACCCTGATGGTAGGTACCCGCACATAGCTCATGTGAATTAACAATGACCATGGCATATGTACAGACAATAGAACACGCACACCATACAGCGCAGACATCCAACAGTATAGCAATGTACTGGCAGATATGTCCAGACCACTGGTGTATGCATCCTGGCATCCTGTGTTTCAGTGTGTGAGCATGCCCTATGACTGTTATGCATGTTGTCACCGACATTACCGTATACCGTCATGTGTGTGAGCCAGTATGGTCAACTGTATTTCATGTGTCACATGTCCAGATAGTTAGTCGTGTTGCGACCCCATTCTACACAGACTGGTGTCATGCTGTGTCTGCAGGGTAGCTAATGGTCATGTGGCATTGACAGTTGCTACATGTCTGCATAGCGTGGGGGCATAACCCCATCCACAGTCCTACACAGCACGTGGGTGGCGCAGACTCTCACATGTGTAGGTTTGATGGGGCACAGCCAACAGTTGTACACATCTGCCACTACTGTTGGTATGCGGGTACTCCATGTCAATGTGTGGACCTACCTAAATTGCTGGTTGGAGGGATACCAGGGTCGTCAGTTCCCAGCTTTAATTACCAGCACAGTGGTGTTGGACATGCTTACACAACCTACATCAAACTGCCTGGCCTGCTGTCATCTGTGTGTGTCTTAGGGGTTGGGGTCATTCATTGGGCATATGCATAGGCCATCTTTTATCATTTGTCTGTATTGGTCCACATCTGTCCAGCTGCATGGACTGTTTGGGGTGTGGACACACATGATGTCAGCCCATAATCTGCAGTGGGTTAGGACACCTGTGTACTACAGGCTACCATTGTGACCCCATATGTGCTACAGAGGTCATGGTGCCACTATGGATGTGTACTGTCTGCGCCCTAACATTTGGCCACCACAGTCACTTGTATGCTCACATACATAACATAGCAATGGGTAACTACACATTCTAATACAACTGCCACTTGTTAGGTCAATAGACATAACCTGGGTGTGTTCCAGACTTGAGGACAGTGCTGGAGTGCTGCCTATGTCAGATGCACACAGAGCACCTCCTATACATGGCCGAGCACAGGTACTGTCATGTTTGGCATCCATTGTACTGTGTGTGGGTCAGAGAGGGGAAATCCATGGGTACCTACTGTGTCAGTGCATATGCCTTGTGTTTCTTCTTTGCCAAGGGCAGGTCATACTGTGCACAGGCTTTCGCCGACTGTGCCCTGCTCAGGTAGTTCCTTCACCAAGTCACACTGTGCCTGTACAGGCCTTGGCAGTGGTGTTGGGCTGTGTGGCCCTGCCCCATGCTGTTCCTGCTGCAACTATTACTGCAGGATAAGATTGTGTAGCATAGCAAATACCATAACAACTTGTATGCATGTCGCTTGTGAATACTGCAGAGCTCCAACGGATGTGTCCAGATACCAGAACTGTGAACTGAGCATCCCAAACATATGCACAAGTATATGTCTTGCCTGTGCATCTGCCTCAGTATGGTGTGAGTGTTCAGGTGTGTGTGCATTGCTGATGGGTGTCATCAGCCACAACACCAGTGTTTACCCAGCATCCCCCACTAGGAGACTGTAGGGGATGTCCATATTGGCATTGGTGTGCTACAGCTGTGTCAGAAGCCATATATCAGACACATCATAGCTTCCTTGGCAGACAGCACACACATTCAATCTCATGCCCAGGCCATCGCATATGGCCTAGCTGTTGGAGGGTATGCCCCTGCAGTGACTGTAGACCCTACCCCACTCACCGGGTGGTGTTACAATGTGTATGTGTGTGCAGGCTATAGCACCCAGTACCCCAGGGTAGTCAACCATGTGGTTGAACAGATGCATATTGCTGGTCTACTAATCACGTGTGTTGAGGACATGTACGTGCTCACTAGCATGTGTTGACATGGTGTCTGTGAACTGGGCAATACTCTGGATGCAGATGCCTGTGAGATACCCATGATATCCCCAGTTGTGCTGTGTGAGGTACCTGTGGCTAGTACACCTAGGCCAACACATACCATGGTATCCACTGTGATGTGTTTCCCTCGGCCTGTTTGATGTGTCAGGTGTGGTAGGCACAGGTCAACAAGCTGGTGTAGGAGGTCTCTGTCCACCCCATAGTGCTCCAACATCTTCAGCCCATGTAGCCCCTGGTATGTCACCCTCGGTCTATAAAGTCTTATATCACCTCAGTAAGGGTTGTTCGGCAGCATACACATCCTCACTGCCCCAGCCTCCTGCACATGTTGGTATATGCTGTCTGCTGCAGCCTGTGATTTGGTTGGACTGTGCATGAAATGTCCTGCAGGTATACACCGTGGTGTAGAGTGAGAAACCTGTGTGTATGCTGCTTGCGCATTACACTGTTCATGTGCGGGCTGGCCATGTCATCTGCTGATTGTGCTGATCAACACCTGTTTGTGCAGCCTGTACACCCTGACTACCCCACCACTGCTGTCATCCCTCCCAATGTCACCAGGCAGGTATAGACACACCCCTAGCTTAGGTGTGCTAAGGCAGGAGCACTCCCGAGGCACAGTTCTGCAATGTACGTACAGTATGCCTGACCCCCCCTCCCATGCTGTCAACTATATTCAAGACTTGCACCAGGTGACTACACACATACACTCCAGGGACCAGCAGCATGCCCTGGTGATAAATGTAAAACACTATAGTCAACCTAATCTGCATATTATAGTCTTCTAATGAATAGTTATATGACCCATATCGAACCTCCAAATTAATAACCACTGCTCAGTGTCGCTCAGATCCATACACAACTGGCAACAGGTGCCTTACTATCACCATATTTGATGTCCCATGGTCTTCCCAGCAACAAAATAACCAGTGTCTACACGACTACAACCCGTGGCCCTGCACACTACAGACAATGTGCATTACCACCACACCATGGCAGATATACATAGATACCAGGTTATCACGTACAGATCATCCGGCATAAACATTCAATAGTGCTGATGTCCCCAGATATATATGTTCACATCTATGTCCACCTCTACATCTACATATATCATATATATTATTTGTATACATATATACATGGACATATATATATATATATATATATATATATATATATGTATATACACATAATACACACATATACATGTACACACATATGTAGATATGGCATTTATATCACAACAGCTGACCACATGACAGCAATGCATTAGACAGGAATGAAAAGGAAACTACATGTGCCACCTGCATCATGTAGTGTTGTTACTATCAAGGCACGTGTGTTATGTTCCACAGGTCAGACCGTATCAAAGGTAAGAGTAGGGCTGCTGACAGTTACTCACCAGACCTATTGGCGAATGTATGTGTCGACAACCCAGTGTCTTGGCAGAGTATGTGGGCTGTGGACACTATATAGGTCAGCAATAAAACACACTGAACATATCCCGCAGCTAGCCACCCACAGATACCAACACATACGGTATAACTGCCAAACACACACACCTGCAATGCCTTGGAATCGAGCACCTACCTGTTTAGTCTACCACACTACAGCATTATGCAGTAACAGAACACGCTACCGAATTCCAGCATCACCGCACTCCCACAGGCATACATCTAGGTGGATGACATCATCCGCAAAGGCAAAGATGCCGATAGGGAATGTATGTGGAGTGAGACATCTAAAAGCATTACTCTGTCCCCAGGCAGCCGCAAACAAACACACATGCACACACACACACACTTGGCAGGGCTGGGAGTCGAACATACACCTAACTACCTTATCACTCTACAGCATTACGCAGTTACAGAACGCGCTATCGAGATTACTGGTACGCAGCACTCCCAGAGGCATACTTCTAGGTGGATGACATCATCCACAAAGGCAAAGACGCTGATAGGGAATGTACGTGGAGTGAGCCGTCTAAAAGCATTACTCTGTCCCCAGGCAGCTGTAAACACACACACACACACACACACACACACACACACACACACACACACACACACAGGCACACATTTGGCAGGGCTGGGAGTCGAACATACACCTAACTACCTTATCACACTACAGCATTATGCAGTTACAGAACACGCTACCGAGATTACTGGAACACATCACTCCCAGAGGCATACTTCTAGGTGGATGACATCATCCGCAAAGGTAAAGATGCCGTTAGGGAATGTATAGAGAGTGAGCAGTCTAAAAGCATATTACTGTCCCAAGGTAGACATAGACAAACATATGGCAGTGGTGTGACGGATAACTGCCTATCTACAGCACTATTACAACACTACATAGATGACGCACACAGACAGTACACCCTTCAAGACAGTCAACCTGTGTGTTCAATGTAGGAATCCATCCTGACGTGGGGTATGGACATCTGTTGCCTGGATGACCACCATCACTATACAGGATGTCAATGGCCATGCCCATACACAGAAGCACATCACCCACAGGTGTCACTGGGCATGCTCACACACTTAGTATCACATGTCCATTTGGAATGTACTGTGTGTCCATCTACACAACAGCGACTGGGCATGCTCACACTTAGTAGAAGCAAAGGGCTATCTTGCATGCACACGATTCTAAACACGGAAGGGCACAGTTTGGAATGTACTGTGTGTCCATCTACACAATGGCATACTGGGCATGCTCACCTAGCAGTTGCAAAGGGCTGTCTTGCATGCACACAGACTAAACACAAGGGCACAGTTTGGAATGTACTGTGTGTCCATCTACACCGGCATACTGGGCATGCTCACACACTTAGCAGTAGCAAAGGGCTGTCTTGCATGCACGATTCTAAACATGGAGGGCACAGTATGGTGTTACTGTCCCAGACATGAAGGCCACTCACATGTACTGACCAGTACACACTCAAGAGCCATCACAGATGTCTCAGGTGCAGATCACAGAGGTAAACAGCATTCTACTATGTAGCCCTCAGACATCACCATGTCCTTGGACCAGCAACACACATCCATACATTACCACAACACCGTGTGACTCATGACCAGTGGACTGTACATAGGTCTACAGCAACTGTGCAGACTACACATGTACTGACTGGGTTCCATCATGTGTTATGCAATGCAGTGATACCACTGTACATAACCAGGTCAGCTCTACAGATAACAGGGGCCCTGGGTCTTACACAGCTGTGACAGATGACTGTCGCCGTACACCAAAGAACACACATGTTTGGATATGACATACATGTAATCACAGTGGATATGTGTATGGACTACACACACACACACACACACACACACACACACACACACACACACACACACACACACACACACACACAACACATATGTACATAGCATAGCTTTTGCTGTCCTCCGTGCAGACAAGTGGCTACAGCAATCACACGCATGCACATGGAAGGTAGGTCCATGGCTGTTGAATGCTAACAGTACATGAGGTAGCAATGTTGGCCGAGGAAACATTCCCTCTGTACTAATTACCCATGACACCCACCATATCATACAACAGCCCATGTGTTATGTATGTCATCACACATGTCCACCAATTGCAATGCATACAAACATGGCTACATGACAGGCATGTAGGCCCAATACACATGTAAATGTAGTGGTGTGCATGTAGCTACCATGCATGTGGAGTAGCTGATGTATGTAATTCATCTGTGCCTAACTACAACATGCAGTTGCAATGCAGCCCCATCATTGACACTTGTATATGGTGAAATACTGACAGTACGGTAGGATGTACATCAGGCATGGATGGATGTGTGTACATAAAGTGGTGATCCACCTTTGCCGATGGATGTTTGCCGGGGATGGCTCACAGGTGTGCCACAAGCCATCCTACCATTACATGTGCAAACAGTACGCTATGTTACTGTTACTTGATGGTGAAGACATAAAACCTACACAGCGGTTGGGTGTTACTGACTGTAAGTCACTTGACACCTGTAACACTTACATCCTCCCATGTGCATATAGCAGTGCAATTGCCGAAGGTAGCCTTGGTACACATAATGCGGCCAATACTGCTGCATGTCTGTCAGACATATCATATAGCAGGTGTATCATTCACAGTACTGCCATGTGTGTTTGCTTGTGTGACTATATGCCACATATGGTGGGGAATATATCCCAATTGTTACACACCCCTGTACACTGTTATAGAGATCTGTACATACTGCAGTGTGGAAAGCATGACAGGCAGTGGTGTGTGTATCACACACATGTTAGCTATCCATATGTGAATGACATCTGTGGACTCCACAGTGTGTGTGTGTGTGTGTGTGTGTGTGTGTGTGTGTGTGTGTGTGTGTGATGGCTGTCTGGTGCATGGAGTGAGGGTGTATGCTACCATACAGAACAGACAGGATCCCTAACCCCTCATGGTGATGCAGTCTACTACCCTGTTGATGCCATCGTTCTCAGCCTTACTGGCTACCTGTACATGTTTATTCTCTGTGTCGCGTTGTGTGGGTGCACAGTACTGTGAGGGTGATTACCACATAGACAGGGGTCCTCACCTCAACACTATCGAGTGTTCGTTATAGTGTTGTTGACCCTGTGAATGTGTGCATGTTACTATGTGTTTCTGTGTTTGTCTGTGTGTGTTCTCATCCTGTAATGTGACAGGGTATTACTGCTACACAGTGAGGCCTCATGCTATCAAGTGGCCTCTAACGTTATCATTGGACAGACCGCTGTGTAAAACCCCCCCCCCCGCACCATGTCAACATACCTGTGATGTGACCTGGTATGGATGTCACATCTCTAGCCACTGTAGCCTATTAAACAGCTCACATGTGTCTGGATCAGTAGATGTGTGGACATCTGTGGTATAGTAGCCTTTCTAACAGTCAGGTTGAGGCAATAGGATGCTGGTATTGCCATACATGCCTGTGAGTACTCCACATTTACACATGGGGAACTGCAAACACTGCTACTTGTTGGCACATGCAAGTAGACCATAAGGAGGGAACCAGGGCATCATTACCAACATGCTGTTACTGTTGTTACCAAGACACATACTGTGAACATATAACAATGCATTATAAACCTGTACTACATGGTATGTCTGGTGCATGTCAACAGTACACAACTAATGTAATATACACTTCTCTCACTATTCTGTTCACCCTGTGCATCAGACCATTTGAGCATGTCCCTGCACCGATGGTGTGGATGACAGGGATGCGCACAGGCATCATCATATGCACAGGTGATAATGTTTGCCAGGGGCAAGGCTCACCAGGATGACATCATGTGTGTGGGTAGGGCCGTGATCTGATTGGACATGTGTGGTCTATGCATGTGGGTGTTGTGCCTACAGATGTTTTGCTGTGTGCGTGTATGAGTGCACACAGGAAGCAAAAAGTGCAAAGAACATAATCCAAACAACCAGGATGAAAGCAAATAATGACCTCCAAAGAAATGGCTATTCAAAATTTATTTATCCGCTTTGTGACAAGACTTCATCAGAATACAGAAAGTATGCAAGCTTAAATAATTAAAATTTAATTAAAACCATCACATGTTTAATTGAATAATAACTTTGACAGTTAGTGCTTAAAGCACCCTACAGATTTCACACTAAATAAATAGAAACACTGCCCTTGTCCATATTAATTCTGAGTTTTCGATACTTCAAACATTTAATGTTAATAGAATGTTGATACCAGGGGCAATCAGATCTCAATCTGATCTGCCAACTAGTTTCGCTGCATAAGGTAATTCTTAAAATCACCATCTTAAATCGTGCAGACCTCAAGAATGGAAAACAAAACTTGAAATGGACAATTAATGAATGTTTATACAAAGCTGTAACATCACATTTTATGCATAAATGTTCTTATCCATTTTCAGCTGCCTGTGTCATACCAACTAAATAGGCCATAACAGGGTTCA
>NW_025053965.1:0-10518 GCF_019279795.1 Protopterus annectens
TTATTTTTGAAAGCTTGTACAAGTACTGCTAAAAAAGCAAGAAATTTCCCCATCCACTACATTTTCACTTTTAAGCAATGCTGTACTGGCACTAATTGAATGAATGAGGAAAGAACATCCTGTAGAGCCATGATCCATTCTTATTCATGTTGTTTACTTGCTATTGTTTCTGAGGAAGTTTCAAAGTAAATAAACTGATTTTCTCCATATAAAATGATTATCATGTCAATCCTTCTTGGAACTCTTTTTTTATATAAACTAAAAAGTAAGTAACACCACAGTTATGTCACTTTAAATTTCGTTTGGCAGGATACCATGCTCTGTGCCATCACAAATGCTAGCAGTACTCCCTTACCACAATCCATGCCTTAACCATTTTGCTTTTTTTGTATTTTCCAACCTTGAAATCTGAATATATTAAACTGTCTATTTATCCTTTGCCTGCTTTGACAATTAAGTCCAGTAGTGAAGGACTTGAGTGTTATTTAGATGTATACTAGCTGACAAGCTTATTTTCATTCTTAGGCCATAAGTTGATAGTCTTCATCCTTAATTATCATAAACCACTAAACAGGCTACTGGCATGCTGTCCATGCTGATTTCAGCAATGCAATCAGCATGAACAGCATGCAGACTGTAGCATTGCTCTGTAACTACACCACAGTACACATGGGAATTATACAATCCCACTTGAACCAACATTGTTCAGATTTGGATATTATGACAAACAGCAACTACAAGGAATCAAGTCCTACACAAAAACCTGATCTCCATTATCTGCCCTGAAAGGCACAACACTATAAGAAAACGGTTGATACCTTTCCTTCTTCAGACAGCTTTAAAAATACATCCCATCCTATTTAAAGGAATTCAAAAGGTAAATTAATTGATTAATTGACAAAATCTGCTGAACTTCGGTACGTAATTTGTGTCGCCATGACACCACAGCACATAATAAACATTGCGTTTACAATAAACATTACGTTTAAAATAAACTGCAGTAAGCTCATGTTGGAGGGCAACCATCTCTTGAAAAGTGTATGTGTTATATTGTTAAATTCAATACTAACCCAATAAACATAACCATTAATTAATATCTCAAACAAAATTAAATACATCAAATGCATCAAGTTAAGAAAACTTACAAGCTAAAAATACACAAATATATAAATATATCCACAAATGAATAAATTAGATATACAAAACTAATTAGAATAAAAAAACATTAAATTCTCAAAAGTAAACGCCTATCTCCTTAAAGCTAAAAGTTTAAGTAAACACTTGATAGAAACTGTCTCATAGACACCTGGGGGAGAGTATGAGGCCATCCTAATCTGCCATTTTAATTCCTCCAATTCCAGATCTAGTTGCCAAGGGCCACCTCTTTCATCAACCCTAACTTGAAATAACACAGAGAATTTAAAAGAATGCTCAGGGAAGTCAATGACATTCCTTGCCAAAGCATTAGTGTGGGCATTCTTCCCTATAGCATAAAGGTGTTCATAAATGGCTTTCTGAGCTTCCTTTCGGTTTTCCCAATGTAGAACGAGTTACATTTCTGGCAACACGCACAGTAAATCACCCGCTCAGAATCGCAGGAGTAATACCTTTGCACTCTGTACCACACATCCCTTAGTTCAACTTGCTTATCCAAATTGAGAAATCTACATTGTTGGCATCTACCACATTTAACCATACCTTTATTTCTATTAGCAACAGACCTATTTGAGTATTGCAAAATAGACTTCAAATTTTTACCTCGCCTAAAAGTTATGTTAGGTCTGTCTCCTAAAGCTTTGTACAAAGTGGAATCCTCCTGAATCAATGCCCAATTTTTGTATAAAGTGTCTCTAATAAAAAAAGAATCAACATTGAAAGTGCAAAAAAATCTTGTTGTTGAGTCATTAATTTTATTATTACCAACTCCCATCAAATCATCAGTGACCGTGTCCAACCTATCACCGCCTTGTGGAACTAAAAGTGGCTTAAAGTGCCCTGATTGTCTTTTATTAATAACCTCAAGGGAAAGAGCCGACACTAAAGAGGCAGGGTACCCCCTCTTTAAAAACATACTTTCCAATAAGCCACATTCTTCTAGAAAGTCTTTCTCATCAGAAGTCATTCGGGCCGCTCTAACCAACTGACCCTTTACAACCCCCTTCTTCTGATGATATGGGTGGGAGCTAGTAAAATGAAGGAAGGAGTTAGAGTAAGTTGGCTTCCTATAAATGGAACTCTTAAACCTTCCCTCAATGGCATCTTTCCTCAACAAAACATCCAAAAAACTTAGTTTCCCTTTCAACCGTAAAGGTGAATTCCAAAAAGCTGGTAAGACTAGTAATGGAAATAATAAATTCTTGCACTTTATCAATTGGACCACTCCATAACATAAACATGTCATCCTGGTAACGGGTGTACCAGGTGACATTAGCTTTAAAGAGAGAATTTTGGAACAGCATGGAAGTTTCCCAGTGGGCCAGAACGCACTTGGCAAAACTGCCTCCACATGGGGATCCCATAGCTATTCCAGATTTTTGCAGATAAAAATTCCCTTCTAACCAGGAAAAAGTTGTTTGAAAGGACTAGCTCCAACAATGTCTCAATAACATATATCATATTGTTCCCAAGCCCTCTCGCATGGAGAAATTCTCTTACCCATTCAACTCCAAGAGTTTGGGGGATGACTGTATACAGATCTCTTACGTCTACAGTCAGAAAAATGTAATCCTCTTTAAAAGGGATGGTGTTTAACTCCCTTAAAAAAACCCATGAATCTTTGCATATTTGGGGATCATTTTCAACCAGTGGCTTCAGGATGCTATCCACATATTTCGCACACCCATAAGTGATAGAGCCGCGCCCATCCACTATCGGTCTAAAAGGAGGTTCAACCAACTTTTTGTGGATCTTGGGTATACCAAAGAAGGACGCGACTCTGGGTGCTGTCATAGTTAAAAAATTGAAGAGGTCCAGATCCCAAAGAGTAAATGCACAACCAGGGACATCCACTTTACATTTGGGCACTCTGAGTTGCACCAGAGGGAATACCACTGAAGGTCCACCAACGCTAATGGCCTTTTTAAGAAACAAGATTTTTTTTGGTGAAACAAGGTCTTCTTCTACCAATTCAGCACAACCTTCTGGACAGAATAATTTAGCAGGTACTATCCACCTTTTTGATAACAAGTTATTTCGCTGCAGAAAGTTGCAGCTAGAAATTGGTTATTTAGAAGAATGCCTTAGTAAGGAAATTGTGCCCAAAGACAATACAATGGCTACTTTATTGATAAGTCCGACTTTCATTTGGAATTACTTGTACTGTTCAACAAACAAGGTTTTGACTTTATAAGGTTGCTAATTAATCATTATAAAACTGAAATTGTTGGACTAAAGACTGACCTTGAAATACTTGAAAAGGATATTGTTTCTGATATTGATTTTTTACGTTACAAGTATGAGTACCTAAGGGTGTTTACTAGTATTGAGGCTACCATTACGAAACTAGCTGGAGCTAAGCGGAAGAAAATTGCCAGGGATGTACAACAATACAACTCTGGAACCGCTTATCCCGCCCCCCCCCCTTTAGTATTTTCACCGAATGTCCCTAATGCTCCAAATTCGAACTGTTCTGGGACTGACAATGAAAATTTTGATTCTAACATTGTTGAGTCTAATCTACCTCAAGACTTGAGGAGGAGCGAGCGAATTAGAAATCAGGGTAATGGGCAGGGATATGACAACAATCGGGGCACAAGGTTTAATGGGAACCATAATGCTCAGGAGGTGAGCAGAGATGGTTCTGGGGATTCTAACAATCCAGATGCCAACATGTACCAGCAAGAACCTCGGGGTTTTCAGAGATGCCAGACCAACAGCTCCAACAACCGAGCAGTAACCAACAATTGGATTCTCGGAAGAGAAGGAACCAACGGAGGACCTAGTCGAGCATGAATTTTTTTCTCCTGATGTGTTATCCAACTCAACAGGAGATTTCTTTTTATACAATTATTCAGACATTGTTTTTCCACAGGACATTATTGACTTTTTTCCTTTAGGTTTAACCTTTGTTCCTGATACCCATATGGACTTAGTAACTACTATAATGGACCTTAAATTATTTGTTAGGAAAATTAATTTTAATGTACTTTTTGGTTCTAATTTTTCTTGTTTGGATCCCTTAAGAGTCTCTAGTGTGTTCAACCCACCATTGCATCCGAATCTTGTTTCATTTGACAAGATATGCGAGCTTGATTTTAGGACCTTTTGTAATAAGGTAAAGAACTTCTCAAAAGCCGACTTCACACTTCTAAAGACTAGTGTGTTCTCCTTTAAGGCCCCGGCAGTGACAGTACTCAAGCTGCTGAACCACTTACAAATGCCTTCTACCAGCACCTGCAGGACTGCATGGATAAGGCAATCCCAAGCAAAACAAAGACGCTTTGTACCAAAGGCAAGCGTCCAGTCTGGTGGACCCCAGCCATAAACAAACTCTACAACAAAAGGAGGAAGCTACTACAAGATAGAGCAAAATCCTTAAAAGGTAAGACACCCTTGATCACTATAAGTAAAAACTAAGAGCTCTCATAAAATCATCAAAGCAAATTTGAGAGAAAAATAGCTAAAGACTCAAAAAGACAATCATAAGGCCTTCTTTGGCTATGTTAGAAACCTGGGAGGAAACTCCCAGATATGCTCAGAGCTAGTTCAAAATGATGTGAAGATTACTGATCCTACAGACATTGCCAACATACTGGCTGACAGGTTCAGTGCAAACTTCTCCCCTCCCCCAAAGGAGAGATATCTATACCAAGCGATTGCAGCCCCAAACATCTCCAGCGCCCAGAGTGAGAACTGCTCTCTCCAAAGCAAAAAACACAGCATCCATGGGACCTGATGGTGTCCCCGGCTGTGTGCTCCATGAACTCAATGAGAATTAAACCCACAGCTAGGACAGCTGTTTAATCAAAGTCTTACCTCTGGATCATTACCCAGGGAGTGGCGCACTGCAACTGTGGTACCACTTCACAAAGCGGTGCCTCCACCGACCCTGGAAATTACCGCCCATTAGCTTGTCAAGCCTTATCTGCAAAGCCATGGAGAGGATCATAATGCACCTCATAAATAAAGACATAGGGAATTTGCAGACTTTGGATCCAACAGTTTGGCTTTGTCAAAGGCAGATCATGCCTTTTAAACTTGGTTGACTTTTCAAAACAGTCACCAAAGCCATTGATGAGGGAAAGGCAGTCCATACAGCCTACCTCGATCTGGCTAAGGCCTTCGATACAATACCCCATTCAGGTATCATTGAAAAACTCATCAGCTTAAATGTCAACCCATACATCACAAGATGGGTTGCAAACTGGCTGAGTGACAGAACCCACAGGGTCAGAGCTGCTGGTGCCATGTCAGACTCAAAGCCTGTCACAAGTGGTGTCCCACAGGGCTCAGTCCTGGGCCCACTCTTGTTTGGCATCTACTTTTCAGTACAAGCAAACACAGGAGGGTTATGGCTGACAAAGTTTGCAGATGACTGCAAACTGGGCGCCATAGTAGAAAACACATCTGACACAGATATCCTTCAGAAGGGTCTCACAGAATCGGATAACTGGTGCCAGAGCCACGGCCTAAAGTTAAATGCCAAAATGCATAGTCATACCCTTGGGAAAAACAAAGGTTACCCCTAGCTACGAATAGGTGGCAATCCACTGAGCACTGAAGAAGTTATCAGGGACCTGGGGACCCAGGTTGATAGTAGTCTGTCATTCGACACCCATGTAGCTAAAGTAGTTAGGAAGACCTTCTACATTGCCCACCTTATCATGAAGGATTCTCATCTAGATCAAGGGAGGTCATAGTCTCCCTTTACTCATCACTCATCAGACCAATGATTGAGTACAATGCCCCATTCGGAATGTATCTGACCCGACACTTGCAGCAGCTGGAGAGGCCACAAAGTTCCTCACCAAAAGGATAAAGGGTCTCAAAAATCTGTCCTATGCTGCCCGACTGAAAGAACTCCAGCTCTATTCAGTGCATTTCCACATGCTCAGAGGTGACCTTTGCCTAACATACAAGGCCATGTCAAACCCAGATTTGATGAATATGCTTCACCTCAAAAATCTAGATCCATCAGAGCCACAAGGCGGAGACTTAAACCTTGACCACGGCTATTAATAGGGCGTGCTGGAGGGATAGATTCATCACCCAAAGACTCCCTATGCTGTGGAACAAAATCCCGGTACATGTGAGGCAGAGCACCTCGCTGGCCTTGTTCAAGAGAAATCTTGACCAATGGATGGGAGATCGCAGATATACCCCAGGGATTACCTCAGTGTCACTGCTCAACAGAGGCACAGCAAAATAATGGGTATAGTTCCCCATACTAAAGGGGTGGCGTAAGCCAGAAAACGATGGGCTAGGCTTGTAAATGCCCTCGGGCAGATAGCCTAGTATGAACTTATGAACCTATGAACCTATAAAAAGGCCAGTAAAAAGGTTAGATCTGGTGAAAGAATAGGTAACATTTCGGAACATGAGTGGGATTTTATTAAGCTCCTTAAAGATTGTCGAATAGAGTTGATGAAACCGGATAAGGGAGGGGGTCTAGTGTGTATGAACCATTCTGCTTATGTTACTTGTATGTTGGCACATTTAGATAATTCCTCCTATCAATTGGTGAGCCTCAATGAGTTGAATATTGCATATAGTAAAATCAGAAGAGTTTTGGGGGATTTGTTCATCAAAAAATCAATTGATCTGGACCTCTTCAATTTTTTAACTATGGCAGCACCCAGAGTCGCGTCCTTCTTTGGTATACCCAAGATCCACAAAAAGTTGGTTGAACCTCCTTTTGGACTGATAGTGGATGGGCGCGGCTCTATCACTTATGGGTGTACGAAATATATGGATAACATCCTGAAGCCACTGGTTGAAAATGAACCCCAAATATGTAAAGATTCATGGGGTTTTTTAAGGGAGTTAAACACCATCCCTTTTAAAGAGGATTACATTTTTCTGACTGTAGACATAAGAGATCTGTATACAGTCATCCCCCAAACTCTTGGAGTTGAATGGGTAAGAGAATTTCTCCATGCGAGAGGGCTTGGGAACAATATGATATATGTTATTGAGACATTGTTGGAGCTAGTCCTTTCAAACAACTTTTTCTGGTTTGAAGGGAATTTTTATCTGCAAAAATCTGGAATAGCTATGGGATCCCCATGTGGAGGCAGTTTTGCCAACTGCGTTCTGGCCCACTGGGAAACTTCCATGCTGTTCCAAAATTCTCTCTTTAAAGCTAATGTCGCCTGGTACACCCATTACCAGGACGACATGTTTATGTTATGGAGTGGTCCAATTGATAAAGTGCAAGAATTTATTGTTTCCATTACTAGCCTTACCAGCTTTTTGGAATTCACCTTTACGGTTGAAAGGGAAACAATACGTTTTTTGGATGTTTTGTTGAGGAAAGATGCCATTGAGGGAAGGTTTAAGAGTTCCATTTATAGGAAGCCAACTTACTCTAACTCCTTCCTTCATTTTACTAGCTCCCACCCATATCATCAGAAGAAGGGGGTTGTAAAGGGTCAGTTGGTTAGAGCGGCCCGAATGACTTCTGATGAGAAAGGCTTTCTAGAAGAATGTGGCTTGCTGGAAAGTATGTTTTTAAAGAGGGGGTACCCTGCCTCTTTAGTGTCGGCTCTTTCCCTTGAGGTTATTAATAAAAGACAATCAGGGCACTTTAAGCCGCTTTTAGTTCCACAAGGTGGTGATAGGTTGGACATGGTCACTGATGATTTGATGGGAGTTGGTAATAATAAAATTAATGACTCAACAACAAGATTTTTTTGCACTTTCAATGTTGATTCTTTTTTTATTAGAGACACTTTATACAAAAATTGGGCATTGATTCAGGAGGATTCCACTTTGTACAAAGTTTTAGGAGACAGACCTAACATAACTTTTAGGCGAGGTAAAAATTTGAAGTCTATTTTGCAATACTCAAATAGGTCTGTTGCTAATAGAAATAAAGGTATGGTTAAATGTGGTAGATGCCACAACAATGTAGATTTCTCAATTTGGATAAGCAAGTTGAACTAAGGGATGTGTGGTACAGAGTGCAAAGGTATTACTCCTGCGATTCTGAGCGGGTGATTTACTGTGCGTGTTGCCAGAAATGTAACTTGTTCTACATTGGGAAAACTGAAAAGAAGCTCAGAAAGCGCATTTATGAACACCTTTATGCTATAGGGAAGAATGACCACACTAATGCTTTGGAAAGGCATGTCATTGACTTCCCTGAGCATTCTTTTAAATTCTCTGTGTTATTTCATTTTAGGGTTGATGAAAGAGGTGGCCCTTGGCAACTAGATCTGGAAATGGAGGAATTAAAATGGCAGATTAGGACGGCCTCATACTCTCCCCCAGGTCTCAATGAGACATTTTCTATCAAGTGTTTACTTAAACTTTTAGCTTTAAGGAGATAGGCGTTTACTTTTGAGAATTTAATGTTTTTTGATTCTAATTAGTTTTGTATATCTAATTTATTCATTTGTGGATATATTTATATATTTGTATATTTTTAGCTTGTAAGTTTTCTTAACTTGATGCATTTGATGTATTTAATTTTGTTTAAGATATTAATCAATGGTTATGTTTATTGGGTTAGTATTGAATTTAACAATATAACACATACACTTTTCAAGAGATGGTTGCCCTCCAACATGAGCTTACTGCAGTTTATTTTAAACGTAATGTTTATTGTAAGCATAATGTTTGTATGCTGTTGTCATGTGACACAAATTACATACCGAAGTTCAGCAGATTTTGTCAATTAATCAATTAATTTACCTTTTGAATTCCTTTAAATAGGATGGGATGTATTTTTAAAGTTGTCTGAAGAAGGAAAGTTATCAACCGTTTTCCGAAAGCGCTTACTTAATAAATTTTCAAGTTCGTTTTTTACCTGGGTGTCTCCTGCCCTTTATTCATTTATTTATTTAGTTTGTCTTTTGTTTGGGTCTTACAACACTATAAGAACTGAGTAAAATTCCCACAAAGAAAAAGATAGGAAACAAAGGATGGAAAAGTCTCCAAAGTAACTGACTAATCTCCTGGTCAAGGAAACCAGTGACAGCATCCTTCAACAAATCTGATTTCAAGATCTTGCAAGCCTAAGCATAAGTGGACTCAACTCATCTTATTTAATAAACTCAACTACTCATGCCACCCCCACATTGTCAACCTTAGAAAAATCTTCAACAAAGAAATCAATAACGTGGAATTATAGATTATACCAACAACGACAGTATGAAAGTTAAAGTTCTGTTATATGATCTTATTTGTTATACTCCTGCCACAGAGAAAGACCACATCAATGAATACAAGCAGGTACAATTATAAGCAGATAGCATGGCTGAGAATAGTTACATCACTGCCAAACTGAGAGACTTCATCACTGGTTATAACTTGAATCAGACCTACTTAGCATTAAGCCAAGCCACATAAAAAAGACTCTTAGCCTAATGATGGCTTGTGACAGTCCATTAGTGAATTCAGAGCTATCTGCTTAGAACTCAGTTTTAAACCAATTATATCTGATGTTCAGTCATTTACCATGTATTCCACAGAGTTTTAAAATAGCAATTCGATCCTAATGATATTCAATGAGTCATTCTATACAGTTCTGTCCCAAGCAACAGCATTATAGCTGTAAAGGAGCTCCTTTCCAGAGCAAATAAATTTAACTAAATAATATTCAATTAAACTGTTATCTCATTGAGATTGTTTTAGATGATGACTTATTTTCTTTCAATGGAAATTACTTCATACAAACAAAAGGAGATGTTGATGGGTGGTAATGATTCCTACCTTTGGAAATGCAAAACTGAGAGCATGGGAAATTAAAATGTGTTTGAGTATAGCTACAACATTTTTGCATGCTCTTTTTATTTCATAGATAACATTTTCCTGATATGGAATGTGCTACATCAAAAGCTGATGAATTTTTATGAAGCTATCGGGAGGTGAAATTGATTCCTAAGATTCACCCTGATCATCCTCAAAGAGATAGCTTTTCACAAAATGAGATCATGCAAGAAAGCTATATAGTCACAATTTGTGCATGGAGCAATACTGCATATGCAGTAAGATCAACCGTTACCTGCATGAAATTTAACTGCTGAAGCACAACATACCAAGCCAAGGTTGTTAGTTTTATTAAACCTTCGTAAACCATCCAGTACAGTTTGTCCTAACCTTCTGTTTCAAATACACAAACAAACAAAACAAACAAACAAATAAACAAATAAATAAATAAATAAATAAATAAATAAGTCAATAAATCAATAAATAAATAGAATTTACCACTGGGAATGAGATTCTCAATCATATTGCTTTTCAAAGATATCTCTCAAATCATACTCACTGAGCACTGAAAAGATATTGGGCCAGATTCAGGAAGCCTCCGTGTAAGGGTTATAACTCTTACACGGAGGCTTCTACGTCAGTGTAATG
>NW_025053966.1:0-9026 GCF_019279795.1 Protopterus annectens
GATGCAGGAATATAAATTTTATATCAACTGTTAGAAAATTGATGGTATCATCATATGTTATAGATTGCATATGTTTTCCCCTGAATCTTTTTTTTGATTTTATTTTCAATTTTGTAACTATCTACTAGTTTAACATGGATGTCACCCTGCTCAACCCGTGTCCTGGTGGATTGAAATACTTTTATGTAATTTTGGTATCCCAAAATCTTTGGGATCCTCGAACATCGTTACATAAGTATATTGTTCCATTGAAAACCATCCGTAAAGTCACTGAACATCTTAATTTTACGCTTGATTCATTTCATTCCTGCTAACTGGTTGGTAAGTGTTACTTTTAACAATTTCAACATAATGTTAGAGGAATCATTCTTATAAAATAACAAGTCACCTTATCGCTTCATAAGCCTGGGATTTTAATGTCTAATAGTGTTTTTTCCCATTCTGTGTTCTTTTGGATGTTTAGGACTTGCCTGAATTCATTTTCAAAAACAAATATTTAATGTGCTGTTCTGGAGGTTTGACTCAATTCTCAGATTTTATTTCGATGGTTTCCCCAAAAATCAGATTCAAGTTTAATTACGGGTAAACAATTTAAAGTCTACAAGCAGTTCTGCAATATCACATTTTAGAACAAAATCCCGCAAAATTTCCCGTATGTGGTTATATTGCATTCAGTGAAATTGTATGGAGAAATCTTCCTCATATTTCAATATTTCATATATTTTACCTCTGTTGGAGTTGCTGTTGTTGCCGCGATTGTATTTCCTTTGAACCCTGGAGTGTTCAAATTCCCCTCCCCGTTTGTTTTTGTGGCTTTATGATTTTGGTTGTTGTTTATATCCCTTATGGTATCTAAACATTTGGTTTTAAAAATCAGTATCTCTCAGTACCATGTCTGGGTTAGAAGGGGTTCAGGTTTTACCCCCCGTTCCTTGTACTTTCAGAGCCTTTAAAATTGTTTGAGCTTTTAGGCTTGTTGGTAAACTCTTCTGGTACTTTCGTTTCATTTTTTTATAGTTTTCAACTGTCATACTGAAGGATTCTATCATATTCAAATTGTCTATTAAAATCCACATCTGTTCTTATATCTTGTTCGTCAATAGTCTCTTTGTTAACATGAAAGGATTTATATATTAAAATTTAGTTTCTTTTAAAACCACTTTTTCTTTTTCTTAAATTTGTTAAAAATCAATGGGGTTCCCCCTTTTGAAAAATTTTCAATTAATTTTTTTTTAGTATTTACCTCTTTTTATAAATTCAAACCCAGTTTTAAAACGGTTAAATAATTAAAAATTTCCTGTCTTGTTCCAAACCGAAGGTAGGGAAGTTTGCAACCCCTTTTTGGGAACAATTTTTCCCTTTAAATAAAAATTTGTTTAAAAAAGTTTAAAAAAAAACTGCAGTTTTTTATTTTAAAAAAATTTATTAAAAAAAATTTTTTCCAAAGGGGTTAAACCCCTTTATTTTGGTTTCATGTTTTTTTAATACTTGCCCTTGAAATGCCAATGGTTTGGAGGTTTTACCCAAATGTATTGAAACTTTTTAAAAATTTAACCTTTGACTTTTTGTTAAACAAAAAAATATTGAAAAAAAGAAAAAAATTGGGGAAAATTTTTCAAATTTTGGGAAAATGAATTTTTCTTTTATTTAAAAGATGAAAAGGGGTTGAAAAAAATTAAAATAAAAATAAACCTGAAAGTTAAAAAAGGGGGTATTCCCCAAAACCAAAGGGAAAGAGTAAAAACAATTTTTAAATTGTAAACCTTTCCTATGGGGAAAATAAAACCCTTTCCCAAAGGCCCTTTGGAAAACCCAACAGGGGAAAATTTTAAGCTGGTTGGTAAAAATTTGGGGGTTTTTTAAATTAACCTGGTTTGATCCCTGGTTACATTATAAACAAAAACCAAAATCAAAAACTAAAAAACCCCGGGGGGGGAATTTAACACAAAAAGGGTTAAAAGGTTACTCGGCAACAACGGGCCAAACCAAAGAAAAAATTTATATGAAATTTGAAAAAATTTTCCCAAAAATTTTCCTGAATGCAATATAACCACATCGGGTAACTTTTTGCTAAGGGGATTTTTTCTCAAAAATGTTTTTGCAGAACTGCTTGAACTTTAAATTGTTTATCCAAATTAAACTTGAATCTGATGTTTAAACCATCAAAATATTAAATAACCTGAGTTTATCAAACCCTGGCACATTAAATTTTTTTGAATATTTATGTAAAAATAATTCGGGAAAGTTAAACACCCAAAAAGCAAATGTAATGGAAAAAAAAACACTATTGTTTTGGGCCCCTCACTTATGGCGGAAAAAAGGTGGGGGTTTGGGTTTTTTATAAAAATTTACTCTCATTATGTTAAAATTTTTAAAAGAACACCCAAACCCGTTAGCAAAGAAATAAGAAAAGAAAAATTAAGATTTTTCCCAGTGATTTTTGGATGGATTTTTATCAAGGGAACAATTACTTTTTAACATGTTAACCCTTTTGGGATACCAAAATTACAAAAAGTATTTCTAACCCCTTTGGCCCGGGTTTAAAGGAGATCAATTTGCAAAACCCAGAGTTTATTTAAAAAAAATATGTGAAAAGCATAAAAATACAAAAAAGGTTCATGGGCTTTTTGCAACTTGAATTTTGATTTAACTCTTGTAAAAATTTATATTTGCACCCCCTTGGGACTGAAGGGGTGGTGGACTTTTTAGATAAAAAGGCCTAATAATAAATGTCTATTAATTGAACAACTTTTGACATTATTTTGAAAACAATTTTGTGTCATTAAGGGAAGCTATTTGTGCAGAAAATGGGATGGCAATGGGCTCCCTAGGTTCTAGTTTTAAAACTTGGTTTTCCCACTAAAGCAACTTTAAAACCTTGGGAAAATAAATATGTTGTTGTTCCCTTTTTGGATGACATTTTTATTTTATTTAAAGGCAAAAAATGAAGCAGGTAAATTTTGGATTTCCCTAAATTAACAACAACTTTCTTGAAGTTTATTAAACTTTCAAGAGAATTCCATTAATTTTTAGATGTTGAATTGAGGAAAAAAAAGGGGAATGTTTACAAAAAATTTTCAGAAAGGCCCCCTTTCCCCAACAGCTTCCTTCATTTCACTAGCATGCCCCCCCTTTTCCAGAAAAAAGCTGTAGAAAAAGGTAAACTGGTCCAGCGGGGATGTTTAAAGCCAAAGTGAATTTGAAAAAGGGGTGGTTGTTATATGAAATGTTTGTAAAAGGAAAATTTTGGAATTTAAAAAAAAAATTTTTTTTGGCCCAATATTTTTAAATTTTAATTTGGGGAAAAAAGGTTTTTATTTCCCCTTTCCCAATGAAAGGGGTTTTAATAAATTCTTGGTTCGGGGTTTATTTTTAAAAATGACAAGGGGACCGGATAAAAAATTCTTTTTAAAGGGTTTTTTTTTTTAAAAACCCAAATTTTCCCAACCCTTTTTTTTACCCAATAAAGGGAATAGCAAGGGTTAAAATATTTTAAGGGAAATACTGGTGTTACCTCTCAATGGATAAAAATATATCTAAAGTGTTGAATTTCAACCCTGTAATAACATATCGAAGGGGTACAAACATGAAAAAACTACTTGAAACAAAACTTGATAGACCAAAAACCGAAGGGGGAACCAGGAAATGTGGCTCATGTAAATATTAAAAATTTCCACAAAATTTTTTAGGTGTTTTACAAAGGGTTGCAAAATGTTTCTTTTTAAAATATTTTGCATTGGCACAAATTTGTGGTTCTATTTGGAAAGGGGGTTACTTTAATCAATATTTTCATTTATTGAATTGGGAAAAACCCAAGGAAGAAAAATTTTTGCAAGAATTTGGAAAACCCCCGGAAAAAAATTTTTTTTATGGGGGGTTTTTTTTTTTTTTTGGGTGGTAATTTTAAAATTTAAAAACCCGTTTTTTTAGGATTACCCCAATTGTTTTTTCCCAATTTTTAAAAATTTTCTGAAATTAAATTAGAAAAGAGAACTTGCTACAGCAGCTCGTTTAGCTGCATGCGAAACCAAGGGATTAATGATTCATGTTCCATAGCATGTATTTTAAAACTCAAAAACCTTTTGAGATAGTTTTAAGGGTGATTCTTGCTGAACAAGGCTTTTTTACACAATATGTTTTTTAAAAACGCTTTGGTCTGTAAACATTTGGCTAGTAGGTTCGTTTTAAACTTTTAACCTGAATTTGGTTTGTAACCATTGCTACTACACCCAATCCTCGACGCTATTGGATGATAGGTAGTTGATGCATACATTATATAAAAACAATAATGATAAAAAATGTCTAAATAGGTTTACCCTAAACGCAGGTTGGTTAATACACTTTGTAAGTAATAAATTTTGTAGTATTAGTAAAATGTTAAGTACATGAAAGGTACTATATAACCACCACCATTATAACTGTGTTTAGGGAATAAATTCAATCATGTATTTGCTTATTTATTCATTTATCCATAAACTTATGTATTCATATACCTATTTATAAATTTATTGAAGTCAATATACTGCATTTAGTTAATATAATATATAAGTTTATGTTATTGGTTTATACACAAATATTACATAAATAATCTTGTAACATGGTTATATTTGGAAGTACTGGCACTTTAAAAAACAAATGGTATGCTATTAACGTTAATTGTAAGCATGTGCATTAGTTTTAAATATTGTAGTGAATGGAAGACCGTTGTCTGAGGAAGTTCTACTATTGAGCAGCGTGTTTAAGCGTTTCGCATGGTGCCCCAGTCTTTTCTTCATTTTAATTTATTTCATTAAAACAAGTGGACTTAATAAACGAAGTGGCCTTTTCTGAACTGTGTTAAAGGCTCCGTTTTACAGCAGTGTTACCAGTTTGTTGTAAATTTCTGATCGCAGGCAGATGGCATTCTCACGTAGTTACTACACATTCTTAAAAGTTCTAAATATAACATTCTTTCTTAAAATATGGTGTTCAAATTCTGTATCAGTATTAATATATTTACAATAAGCACAAAACAGTATTTTTCTTTGAAACCTGTACCCCTTATGCGCCTGATACGCTGTCTATATGTAATATAAAAAGCTGTTTGTAGAGATTCTTTTCTACTAGGTTCATACTAGGCTATCTGCCTAGGGCATTTATAAACCTTGCCAAATTGTGTTTGGCTTTCTTTCACTCATTTTGTAAATGAATTTTTGCTATGCCCTTTTGAGGTTAGTATACTGTGCCTCTGTCTGTATTGACACAGTGATACCAGAGTAAACCACCACTGTATCTCCCATCCACTCATCAAGATTCCTCTTGAAGAAATTAAAAGGACTCTACCCCTAACCTGGACTAGGTTTTGTTCCCAAAACGAGAGGGAGCCTCTGGAGTTATAGATCTGTCCCTCAACACTCCTATTTAATTTCAGTGCTGAGAGTTCCAGGTCTCTCGGCTTAGCTCGATGGGATTAGTTTTCTGAGGGTGCGGCATGTCCGGTAATTCCGGACTGGACACTGGCTATCGATCAAGCTACAGATCGCCCTCTAGGCAAGAAGCGGTATACCACCTAAGTGAGCCGATTTTCTTTAACCTACGGGCAGCATATGGCATCTGTTTGAGCCTTTGATCCTCTTGGTGAGGTACTTTTAGAGGTCCTTTCTAATTCTTTAAGTGTCCTGAGTAAAATTACATCCCGAAAGGGCATTGTACTCAATTATGGAGCCTGACAGGGGATGAGTAAAGAACACGATGACCACTGATCAGATGTGAATCCTTCTCATAGGTGGGTGGATGCTATATAAAATGTTTTCTAACCACTTTGTACGTGGTTTATCTAGCGAGATTGCTATCAACTTGGGTCCCCAGGTCACTAGTACTTCTTCCATACTTTTAATACGTTACCACCTGTGTGTGGTGGCCCAGGCCTGTTTTGCCAAAGGGATGACTATACACTTTTGGCGTTTAACTGAGGCCATGGCTCTGGCACCAGTTGTCTGTTTCTATGGAGACCCTTTTGTAGGATACTTGGTAATAGGCTGGAGGTCTCTATTATGGTTGCCTAGTTTGATCCTCTGACTTGAAGGTCAGCCACAGTCAGCCTAGGTGCTAGCCTGTGCAGCCCACAGAATATACGAAGACAATAGAGGTCCCAAGGACTGAGCCTTGTGGGATGCCTCTTATGGCTTCAGTTTGGAGTCTGACATGGCTCCAGCAATTCTAACCCGCGTGGGTTCTGTCCTTGAGCCAGTTTGCAACCCATCTAGTGGCGTGGGGTTTATATTTAGCTGGTGAGCTTATCTATAATACCCAGTGGGGTATTGTGTCGAGAAGGCTTTTGCAAGGTCTAGGTAGATAGCTGTGGACCACCTTCCCACGTCCAATGGCCTTGGTATTTATTTCAAAAATGAGCCTGGGTTTAGAGGCAGGATCTGCCCTTAAAGCCGAACTAGGTAAGGATCAGTGTCTGTAGGTCCCAATATCTTCTATTTACGAGGTCCGTGATGATCCTTTCCATAGCTTTGAGACCAAGCTGGTCAAGCCTGTAGGCGATAGTTCAGGATTCGTGAGGCACCGCAGCACGGCTGGAAAGGACCACTGTTGCTGTCTCGCCACTCTTTGGAGTATAATATCACCTGTAGTAAGGCTGGAGATTGACAGTAGTTTTATGTTTTGGATTTAGTTCTTGGAGTTCATGTGGGGCGCAGCCTGGGACACCGTCTGGTCCCACTGATGCTGTGTTTTGCTTTGGAGAGGGCAGCTCTTGCCTGAGCATAAAGAGATGTCAGGGGGCAGCTACTCACTGGGATAGATATTTGCTTGCCGCACGGTGGGAAGGGAGAAGAAGTTCGCTGAACCTGTCAGCTAAGAATGTTAGCAATGTCTGTGGAGTTCAGTTTATTTTGTCATTTGGATGGCATTCTAGACATATCGATTCCCACCCAGAGTTCCTAACACTATAACTAAAAGCCCAGCAATTCCTTGGGTGTCTGTGCAGAATTTTCTCGAGCTGACAGCCAGATGATTTTATGAGTGCCGCAGTTTTTGCTAATACTGATCGAGATGCCTTCCCTTTTTGGGATTTGCTCTATCATGTAGTAGCTTCCTCATCTATTGTAGTTTGTTTATGGCTGGGGTCCACCTGACCCAGGACACTAACTTTTGGACGATTGGGTGCTTGGTTTTGTTGGGATTGCATGATCCATGCATTCCGGCGTTCATAGAATCTTTATAAAATTCGCGGTCTGAACATATTTTCCACAGGCCGGAGTATAGGATTCCACCTTGGTTTGAGGAGTGAAATTTTGCTTTGAAGTTTTCACTGTGGTTTTCTGGGCGGGGGCACGGGGTCGGGATGTGAATATCCGGTGATTAAGTTTTATAGATCCACAGATCTGCAGTAGAGGATCACCGCCTACAGGTCCCAGGCAGCTAAGTCCCTGTTGGTAGTAGATCAGGTCCAGTAACCCCTCATAGGGTAAGCAACAGTTATTCCACCATATTTAGGTTTATAAATTCACAAAGAGACCTTTAGGCTAAGGTGTTTAGGCTAAAAGTGTCCTCCCAAGTCTATCAGCTTGGGTGGTTAAGTTGCCCAAATATAAAATAGATGTTTGAGAGGACCTTCATATTTTTAGTGTTCTCAGAAAGGCCAGGCGGGGTTTCCCTGGGTTTGGGGGGTGGGTCCTAGCAGGCTACTCGCTGGAAGCCAGTTTCTACCCTGTGGATTACTTTGCGGATGAGTCTCTAGTCACTTGGGTGTGTACTACAACCTAGGTCTTAGGTATCATTTAGTAGATCAGTGATGCTCCCCTCCTTTTTGTGGTTGGTCCATGTTTTTGGGGCCGAAAAAGCCTTAGTGTAAGAGGTCTCGCCCTGGGTAGTGCTGGGGTGCTCCTCTAGGGCCTTAGACCAGAGTTCCTGTTCTCACACAGATCTCGATCTTCTCCATACACAGAGTTTGGGTGTGTGCATCACAGGGGTTTAGACTTCTGGCATTTAGGTAGCGACTACTCTTAGTTTCTTATCCATACTTGAGTACCTGCCGGGGTGGGGTTTGTCACTTTAGGCCACCTAAAAGGCACTAGGATCATGGCCTTACACTCAAAGCCCAGGGGTGTGGAGTTTTTTCAGCCATCCTAATGGCCTCGGCCTTATCGCTTCTCAACCAAGCAGAATAAACTATTCAGATCCAGAATAGCCACCATCACCAGCTAAAAATTATTTGAAATTAGTCTATCTTATCTTCATATTGTGGCATCATTTTGAATCAGGTAAGATGCTACTCAAGGTCAGGGTCATACCACGACACCGGGCTGCATGCTCCAGAGGGCTCCTCTATATGTCTCTTTCATGTGGTCAGGGAAGTGCCGTCTCAGGTCATTCACACCAGCATGGACAACAGCTGAGTCATATTTGTACTTGCCCCAGATCGACAGTGCTTGTGCTTTATGTGGCGGATCTAAGCCCAGGCAGGCAGCTCACCGTGACCTTCTCCTTGTTCGGCCTGGTGGCCGGACATCCAGTGTGCCTGGCGATGAGTCACCTATTACAAGTGTATCAGGTGTGTTGTGTTTGGGCTGTGACTGTTCGGCACACTGGCTTTGTGAGCTATGTTGCGTGTTTTGTTTTGGGGTAGCGGTTGCTTGGGTGTCTGCTTTGAGGTCTCTGCTGCTTAGGCAGATTTTATTCAACCTCTAAGTATATTTTTGTGTTTATGTGTTTGGTTTGCTGTGGTGTTGGGGAGTCTATGTGAGACGTTAGTGAGTGTGGTTTCCTTCTCCTCCTGACTGGTTACGCCAGTACTGAGTTGAGAGAGCTTAGCCTTGTATACAAACTGTGTTTTTTTTCTCCTATCTTTTTTATCTCACTATCAGACTGCAAGATGACCAAATTCCTCTCTATAATATCTTCTATTTGCCACATATGTCTATTAAACTTCATCATATAACCAAGTTTGTATTTCTTCTTATTCCTTCCCTTCATTATAAATACCATTATTTAAGAGACAGGGGCAAGCTGACCGCTCATGTTCTGAGTTTTTTACA
>NW_025053967.1:0-9042 GCF_019279795.1 Protopterus annectens
GCCAAGTCCTTTTCATAGCAGTCTGTCAATCTTGGTGGAGCACATTAAATTGTTCTATTTGTCCTTTTTAACAATTTCAATTTAAGACAACTGTGGTGTACAATTATCTTTCTTCTCACTCCACCGACTGCCAAACAGAGATTATGCAAGAGTGACTGATCTTTATCCTTCAGTGACATCACTTCCTCTTTAGCAGCATTCATTTCATTCCCAGCTTGCATATACGTTTGATCTACAATGCTGTATTTTTATCAGTAGGTTCCTCGATGTTTATTAAGCCTTCCAACCTATCACCATATAAACTTCCATCTGCAATTCATGCTATTTAGCGTTGCACTAATGCACTTCACTCCTCTTTTCCTCTGCAGAAACCGCATTTCTGCTATCTCCCAAATTCATTTGTGCTCCATACTGCAACCACCCTGTAGCCCTTTGCAGTACACAAGAGTGAAAAACAAAGGAACTTTCCGTGGTGCTCTGGCTAAATTTCCTCTAGTCAGTATAAATATCACCTTGGGTCTCCCCTCAAAAGAGGCCACTACTCTAGTGGGACTAACCCAGTCTACAAAAAATAGATAGATAGACAGACAGACAGATAGACAGATAGATGGACATATAGACAGATAAATAAATAAATAATATATAACTAACTGTTTGGGCTGCATAATAAATGACTTATCAGGAACCTAAACTTAACGAGATTCTGCAAGACACAAAAAAAGTAATCTTAAACTTGCTCCATAACTTAAAGGGACAATCCCAGAGTCTAAAATTCGGGTCCATGTATAACAAAAAAAAGTAACGCCCACTTTAGCTATGTCACTGACATTCCCACCCACAGTGTCATTTTTCTTTTAAATTTCCTGTACTTCTTAAATTCCAGTCTTCTTTTGTCTCCCACTGTCAACTGTCCTTTCATTTTGCGTTCCTATCCCATGTGAATCGGATCTTTGTTTCCAACTGTTCACATTGCTCAATCCCTCCTTTCACTTCTATTTTCTCTCCAAAACTTGTTTCAGGTATTGAATTACTTTGTGCATATGCCTGCAGTGTGTGACCATATTGCAAGCTGTGCTTTCGATCTTAAAATTATATTTTTAAGTTAAAAAAGAAAGCGTACATGCAGCACTAACTGCAGTATCGGTAATGTAATACAGATTGCTTTCTTCATAACTAATGAGCAGTGCCGATGCTGTATCTGTATGTAATGTACTGCATCGATCATTTCCTTATCACTTGCACTTTTGTTCAAGACTTGGGAACAGGGTGATGGTGCAAAACTCTAAACTAGGATCACTTATTTAAATATTGCTCTCTAATTTACTGGGAAAAAAAATAGAAAAAACAAAGGGCTTTATGTCATCTTGCAGTTTCTGAACAAGTAGTACAAAACTCTTTTCCATCACATTATCAGCTGTCTGTAATCCGCATTGCTGTAGCAGAAAATGAACAATTTTGCTAGCGGCTCCATGGAAAAAAATTATACAAGTCAGAATCATGGACAGCTGAACGGAATAGGCATTCTGATATTGCAATACCATGCATGTGCAGCGAACGAGTAAATCTCCTAATACATACAAAGATAAGTTGTTGTAAAGTGCCGGGCTGTAATGAGGGTCAGATTTTAACATTACAGTCATCAGCTTATTTCTGAAAAATGAGCTCCACTTGCATTTCAGACATTTATGCCAGACAGCTTGCAAGTACTGCTGATTGCTCTTGGTACAAAGTATTAGGCTGCAGCCAAGCTTGTCAAGCGCTACCTTGTCTCGGATATCAGCCTCAGAGTTCTCAACCACTTTTATGCAAACATGCATTTTCAGAAGCTAGTATAAGTTAATAACTTGCAAATTTTGTTAGGTGTATTTCACAACATTATTTATTTTGCATTACAAACTGCTACGCAAACTGTTAGGGTGCGATGATGCAGCACTATAGTAAGGGCTTCTGGAAATGAATGCCGATACTGTATTTCTTGATGTAGCGGTTGAAGCGCCAACGCGCCTATTAATTTTACAGCAGCAAATGGCTTTTTGGATTACCAGTAAACAGCTTTCCAAGTTTGTGACACTGAATTAATTTATTAAAAAAAAAACACACCTTCTGTAACAAATGACATCAGACTTGCATTACCAAAAAAGAACTGGTTAGAACTAATAAATCATATATGCAAAGCTCAAAATAATTCATAGCGAAATATCCAAACTAAAAACAAGTAAAAACAAGTAGCCAGTAATAAACCAAACTGAAAGATTCCATAGAGATTATAAGACCCTCCATCAAAAATAAGCTAGCTGTTGCCAAGTCAAATAATTACATATTCTGTAGCGGTAGCAAAACTGTGAAACTCTCTCACCATATTAGAACTAAATGTAACACAAACTTATTTTGAAATTTTGAACAGAATTTAACACCTAACATCTTGGATCTGTACATCTGTTAAATGCTGACCAAATGCTAATTTATTGCAGTCCTTAAATTCTCCTTACTCACCTGCTTATATATTCTAAGATGTGGTGATATTATTTCAATAGCGTTTACATGTATAAACAAACTATTCATCCTTGCAGTCAATCATTTTTCTCCCCGCTTCTCCACCAAAAAAGGCTCATTTTGTTTAGTCAGACTATTTTAGTAAACAGTACTTAGTTCCATTTAAGTCCCTCATTTTTAAATGTAAATTGACTATCAACATTTTTTTTACAGTGCGACTGCTTTCAAATCTGAATTTGAGCAACTAGCAATCAGCATAAACGTGGGAAGACTAAGTGACTTGCTAAATACATCAAATTTTTAAGGCGATAAAGGATAAACTATCACAATGTATACAAATATTTATAACAAGCACACAAATATATATATATATATATATATATATATATATATATATATATATTTTTTTTTTTTTTTTAATTTAGAAAGGCGTTTTGTATTGAATTACAACCAACTGACAGAAGCTGATCTACTACAACTAAGAAATGAAAAAGACTAAAGAAAATAAGAAAGATTACCCTGGATCATGAGCATAGCTTTATTCATAGGTACCCAACAAGTAGAACTATATTTCTTTTCCTTAACACACTACCACTGAGATTGAGAAACATACCTACCTCACTTATGCTAAAGGCTACCACAGAGATACCAATGTGCGCAATGTGGCCTAAAGGTAATTAGAAATAGCTAGTTGAGATTATGCTGCCAAGTTGCTGCTAATACTTAAACACACACCTTGGAAATGGCCAGCATGGTAAATAGAGCCCGTTTTCTCACAACCTACACATGGAATGCTGCAAACAGAAGTGTTCAAAAAGTAGCAATTACGCTCCAAAGTACATGCATACCCACTAAGACAGGAGGTATTGCACCCCTCTTTCCTAAATCCTACTACATAATCTCTTTCTCCAACAACATTCCCTAATTCTCTAATGCAGAAATTCTCATCTCATTACCTAAATTAAGTAAAACCAAAAACATATGCATTGTATTTCTTGATATTCCCCCAGGCAGTAATATACCCATTCTAGAAGATAACCTAGCCTGGATCTCCAGTACAATCAAAATAAAACCATTATATTAAGAGATGTTAATATTAATTGGTCACAATTCTGCACCAATTTTCCATCCTCTAACATCAACTTATTTAACTTTACTCAATTACATCCCCAGCTAGGTTCAATAAAGGTAATACTGAAGGTGCCATCCTAGAGTGGATACTTGTCAGTGACCAAAAATAAAAATTACTCAACAGGTACTCTCCCAAATACTCTTGGTGATCATCTCCCTGCCTATGTACCCAGGACATTCCCTTCCCTTCAAAAGGATCACCACTACAAGTCAACAGGCTATACAACTTGCCTTCACTTCCATAGAAAAATGGGTTTACAAAAATCACCTGTTACTCAACCCAAACAAAACCAATCCAATTCTTTTCACCTCTAAGAAAAAAACCTCATCAATAAAGACCATTTCACTATACACTCGCAAAACAAAAGTTACTGAAGTAGCATCCCACACTAAATTACTAGGTATAATTACAGATGAACACCTAAAGTTTGACCTAAATATTCAGCACAATATAAAAAAAAATCCCCAAAAACTTGGCATTCTGTATAGACAAAACCACTTCCCAACTTCCTCCAGTAAAAAAAAACCTTGCCATCACATACCTATTACTTTCCCTAAATCTTTGGAGCTCCATTAGTCACTAATTTACTTTCTACCCTACAGTCAAAACTGGAAATGTGTTAAAACAAAGCTTCTAGGTTTGCCACCAATGCCTCATATTCCACGCATCATTGTAAAGCGCTACACTCTCAAATGGCTAGAACTACCAAATTATCTTTTCTACATACAATTTACTGCTCACAAATTAGTTCTCCTTCAGGAACACCAAAGCAAAACCAGTGTACTTTCTGCACAGTTTATTTACTTCAAAATGCAGGAACTGCAGATCAAAGTACCACACAAACTTGTTCTCCTTCAGGAACACAAAAGCATTATTCTTATCTGTTGTTGTAAAATAAAGCTTTGGTGTTCCTGAAGGAGTGGTTCTGCTGCTCTGCAGTTCCTGCATTCAAAACAGGTTTATTGTTTTTAACATATAAGAGAAATAATATCATAACAATTTTATACAAGTAATTAAAAATAGGTATTATTATAATATTCAACAAAACAACTAAAGTATTTACAAAGACATCCACTACAATCAGATCAATTAATTAAACTAAATACCATGCTATTGAAATTAAAATTTTTTAACAAATTTTTGTAAATTATCCCATACAATAAAATAAGATGTTTTTCTGTTTGTTCCTAGTCCTAATGTGTGTTTATTTCCATATGGCACACTATATTCATAACATTTTAAATTCATTGAACAGAAGGAGGTGTATCTGAAATCCAATTTCTAGTTATTATTTTCCTAGCCACTGCTAGAATAGACCTATAACAAGGGAAGCTTAACCTTTTAACACTTTGAGGTACAGGTGTGTTGAATAATATAAGAGATTTAGAAATAATGAAATTATCTGTAAAAAGAGCCTGCAAAAATTCATTAATTGACTTCCAGTATTCTTTCAATTTTATACAGTCATAAAACATATGAGCCCAGTCAGCATTAATTTCTACATTACATCTCTTACATAGATTATCTTTATTATTTATTCATCATCAAAGGTGTATAAAAAGATCTATGTAAAGAAATTTCCATGTAAAGATCTCCAGACAATGGAAGATGTAGTTCTATAAGCATATTCAATATATATTGTTTATCTTGTTGATTTGGTGGGTCCCCCATTAATCGAAGTGAAATAATTCCAGTATGAATCTACACTGTAAAAAGTTTCTTGTCTGATAACTTTATGTATGTATGAAAGTTTACCTTTATCAGAAACTTTATGTTGTAAGTTTAATATCAAGTAATCAATCAGTGTTGGAATAGATTCTTTAACAGTTATAGACATTAAATCTATTTTATTAATGAGATGTTGTCTAAAGGTCTGAACCTCTAACCAGCAAGTTTCTCTTAGATCAAATTCTTGTTTTAAGAAATCTAGATTTTTAACTTTATTATCAGATATCAACTGATACCAGTACTTTAGATCATTATCTATAGCTAAATGAGTTCCTTCAAGTAGATGACAAAAGCATACCCTGAGTATACATTATAGGAAATACAATAAAATTCCATTCTATACTTAGGGTGCATGAATATAAAGTTACGATAACTAATAATAATATTTAATGGGTAACAAACCATATGTTTAGGTGTAATAGATGAAGTACAAAATTCCTTTAGTAACCATAACATGGAGTTATTTACAATCATATTTTTATGTGTTAAGGAGATTTTCATGAAGTGTAAACTAATTAGCTCCCAATAATCTTTCCATTTTGTGACATATGACTGATCTATTAATAAAGTAATAACTTTTACAATAGAAGAGATGGTATATAAATTAAAGTCTGGAAAGAAATACCCCTTGAGACCAGCTATTAGTATGTTTCTTTAATGCAATCCTAGGTCTATTAGGTGCCCATAAGAAATTTAACATTAAGTGTGTTCAGTTTCTTGATAATTATTTTTGTAGGTGGAGTATTATTGATTGTATTAAGTATAAAATCTTGTGGAATATTATCATTTTAATAATTGTAAGTCTCTCCTCCATAGTAAAAAACATATTATTCCAGGTATTAAAAAGATTTTGTATATTAAGAAAACAGGTATTATAATTATTATATATAATAGATTTAATATCTTTAGATATTATTATACCTAAATAAGTTATCTGACCTGAATTGGGTACATATTTAGTAAAATCACTAATGAGAATATTTTTCGGGTATATATAGGTAGTATTTTAGTTTTATCTTCATTGAATATTAAACCAGAAATACTTTTAAAATTCATCATGTTATCAAATAGAGACTGTATAGAAAAATTAGATCCTGCTGATGTAATTAGAACATCATCTGCAAAAAGTTGAATTTTGGATGTTGTATTTTCATCTATTTCAAAACCCTCTATGTCAGTACTGTTTCTGATCAAATTAGCTCCAAGGCTCCATTACTAAAGTGAATAATAGTGGAGAAAGTGGACATCCTTGTTTTGTACCTTCCTAAGAATGGTATTTTTGTAGAAACATATGTCTCCTACCTTAATATAAGCCAACGTTCCTTTGTATAAATGTTCAATTAGATTTTGACAAATGCATCTGAGAAGTTTGTGCACTTCATTAAGGTAAACAGATAGTCCCAACTTACTGAATCAAATGCTGAACTTATATCAAGACTAATAAGTGTTAAATCTTTTCTTTTTCCTATTTGAAAATCTATTAATGTTAAAGTTCTTCTTATATTATCAAAAGTATTTCTATTTACAATGAAGCCTGTCTGATCTATAATGCCGGGAATGATTGTCTTCAATCTATCAGCAAAGATATTCATAAACATTTATAATCAACATTAAGTAATGAGATGGGCGATATGAAGAACATCTAGTTGGATCTCTTTATTAGGTTTTAAAATTGGCCGAAATAAATGTATATTGCCAAGATGGGGGTTATTAACTCAGTTTGGGCCAAAATAAAAACCTTATGTATTAATGAATATGTATTTTAGAAAGGATTTTATATATCTGGTATAATACCATCATTACCGGTGCTTTGTTTGATTTAAGCTTATTTATTTGTGTAATAACTTCTGTATATGAAATACTCTTTGTCCAATAGTTAATCTGTTGTTTATTAAGCTTTTTATTCATATTTGTGGTTATAAACTCCTTTATTATTTTTATCTTTAGGTTCCATGTTAATATTATTATGGTTAATTTTGTGAAAAGTGGTTTCTAATTCATCTAGTATTTCTGGTATACTAGAAACATTCTTCTTTTTCCTTAGAGAAAAGATTTCTTTGATATGGTTTTGTTTATTCAACCTTTTTTTTGTTTTATTTTTAAGTCTATGTAGTAATGCTTGGGGCTTATTGAATAAGACAAAAACTTGTATTCTCAAAGTTATTTTAACTTTATGAGTTAAGAATTTCTTTGTATTTCTCATTTAGTTTTTTATTTCTCTTCAATAACTTTCTCTTGTGCATAATATTTTCTTTATTATTATGTTTATAAAGTCTAATTTACTTTTGAATATCTAACAATTCCCTTATCCCAAGATTTCCTTTTATTATTATACCATCTTGATACTTTGTCCATAGATATGATTTTAAGGCATCCCAAACATAAACAATGGAGACTTCAGGAGCATATTATTTATGTCTAAAAAAATGTTTTACTTCTGAAAGTATATATTCTTTATAGTCTTTTAGTTGAGTTAAGTATGCTGGTATCCTTTTGATCTGAACATTATGAGTATTTTTTATCATGAATTCAAAAACAATTGAATTATGATCAGATATAGGACATGAAATGATTTTGGAATTAATTAAATCTGTTACCATCTGGTTAGAAATAAAGACCCTATCTATTTTTGAATAAGTTTTGTATCTGTTAGAAAAAAAGGTGTATGGTAATGATTTTGAATCTATCTGCAGTTCCTGCATTTTGAAGTACAAATTAGTAAAAAACCTTCAGAATGTCCTGCTCTCACCACACATTTCAGTAACTGTACACCCAAAAGGTCCCTTAGATCTGAAAATCATCATCATCTACAGCTATATAAACTCAACCTACCTGCAGGCCAACGTCTATACTCTTACTTGGTAGCCAAAATATGGAATTCTCTTCCTTATCACTTGTATAGTAGCCTTAAACTTCCTTGCATACTTCTCCATATGGAGATGCAATTGTTCCTCACCGCCAACTTTTAAGTTCTGACCACCTCCACTTCCATAGCTCCTCTCTCATTCCTTCACTTTATCTTCTGTTTGATCTCTCTCTCTCTAGCTGTTAACAATTGTACAAAGTGTATATACTCCTTGCTGTATCAATTTCTAGATGCTGAATACCTCTATGAATCTCATGAAAATGTCAAATAATCAAATTTATAATGCTCTTTTGAGTTAACTTGTTTGCTGTTGCAGTTACTTTGCATAATCTTATTTAATTGTTCATGTTTGTTGTATTTCCTTGTCTGTGGAGCTTTTCTCCCCAGGCCTCCACTGAAAATGAGTTCTTAATGGCTCAGTGGTCTATCTTGGTAAATAAATGCAAATAAATAAAATAAAATATATATGGATGCTACAAGAGTGGCTGAAGCTGTGTGGGTATCCTCCAACAATCTATTTTGGTTACTTTAAGTGGGAAGGACATTTGGTGTACAGAAAAACAGGAAGTAAGCTACAACAAGCGAAGAACATATACTAGACTCAGGTGGTAGAAGCACTTTTTCTTTTGGAGATGGAATGGCAGGGAAGGATACAAGAGCAAAATAGGGGATAGAAAAATGTATACATGGATGGAAGGAAGTGCCAAATAAGCATAAAACAAAGATTAGTAGACAAAGTACTGACACTGAGGGGGTGACAACAGCGGAATAAAAAAAACAAATTAAAAAGGGGAAATGGTGACATATAAGGAAGGTTTACACC
>NW_025053968.1:0-6435 GCF_019279795.1 Protopterus annectens
GGTGGCGGGTGTGCCCATTGCTTAGCTGCAGTTAACAATTCAGACATGGAAGAACATAAGAAAGAATGTTTATGCAAATCACACCAAATAGCAATAGTGTAATGGTAGAGCATTCGCACAAAGAGGAGGCCTTCACAGTTCGAGTCCCACCACTACCTTCTTATTTATGTTTAAAATCAGTATATGAAATAATACCTGACATATATCATTAAAATATTAGTAAAAAGAAGTGAAATGGCTTATGTATCAGTGAAGAAAATATATATTTTAAAGGATCCCGATATATAATTGCCCACAGTTAAGCAGCACTTTACCCAGTGCAATAGAGTTGCCCAGAGTTAAATAGCGCTTTACTCAGCGCAATAGAGTTGCCCATAGTTAAATTGCGCTTTAACCAGTGCAATCTGTTTGCGCACACCTGTGTGCCACACCAACCAGGGCACCATAGGGCAACATGGAACAGCGTAGAGCAAAGTTGCTTAAACACAGCCACACCCCCTAGCCTGTCTGGACAGTATTAAAATAAAATGAATGACAAGGTTCGAACACAGGACTCTGCGCACCATAATCAAAGTACTGAACCACTAAGCCATGACAGCTTAAAAGAAACAGCCACTGTTAACATACATATACTTAGAAATGGTAGATTAACCATTACTAAGCAGGTCTGCAGTCAGCCGAGAATTTTCAAAAATGGCCAGTCACAAAAAAGTGTGGGAAATGTGGCATATATAAGCCCCATAGGCGGGAATACTCACCACAACTGATTGTAGCTCACATCTACAGTTAGAATGGCTGATGCTGGAGAGGGTACATGCTTCCGAGTGCAACGTTGGGGCATCGTGGAGTCGAAATACATGGTTTGGCTCCTTGTCCACCGTCATGAGTCAAGACTCCTGCAGGGCCAGTTCCAAGGGATGGAGTACAAGGCAGAGGCTTGGAACCGGTTAGCTCATGACCTCACCAGTGCCACAGGCATTCCTCGGACTGGTTAGCAGGTCCGTCACCACCATGCAGACCTGAAAAGACAGAAGCAGGACTGCCTGAACCAATGGATACAGGAGGCCTGTGGGATGCAAGATGCCCCACAACTGAGTAGGTAGCCATGGAATACAGTATGTAAGAATTGATAATTGAGTCTGTATAATGGATAAGTATGTCTCAATATCCCTTGATTTACTTCACGGCGCGATTGATGCGTGCTGCGAAATCAGCAACCTATACTGGCTAGGCTGCTAAGGTTGCCACCAGGCAGGTTAGTGATTATTCACCGCATGTATTGTTATATAAAATGGGGGAGGATATAGAAAGTGTTGTAGTCCAATAATGCAGCCATAAAATGCCCCACTGAATAAGTCCTCTGCATGTGTGCATCATATAAAAGTGCAGTGAAAAAAGAGTGTGGCCGCCATTAAGAAGGTAAAATATGTCCGGAATAATATGTCTGGGTACTGTCATATAAAAGGAAATAAGTGAGTGAGCCTGAAAAGGTGTTCTAACCTATTAAAGGTAATAAAGAGACATAATATGTCTTGAATATGTCTTCCATATGCACAGTTATATCAAATAAAGGTAGGCCTGTGGAAAGTGTGTAATGTAAGTGTATGGTATAAAACCCAGGGTATACTGTACACCCATTTGAAATGTTGTTATTTGTACCCTTGCATTATACAAATATATTTAACATTTAAAAGTCAAGGCAGATCCGTGAGAAAGTAGATGCATGTCTTTAAATGAAGGTCAGGAAACCCAGAGAGTGTCACAGAAGGCACCAGCTCGACAGAGAATCTTGCTGTGTGATTGCATTGATAAAACCAAATAGTACTGTTTTAATAAGTGCTGGCAACCCAGAGTTGTGCAGTCCCATCTAAAGTGGGTGGTGGAAGTGCTAGTAGCTGTGAAGCATATTTACAGTCCTCAGCAGTCATTTACTGGCTGGCATGCATAAGTAAATCTGGCACACGTATAGCATGTTAATTTGTTCCCCAGAAATGTGAGTGTGCTTCAAGAAATGCAGGGTTCTGTACAAATTGAAGTAAAAATGTCATGTGAAAACATCCAGATATGTAGATAAAAAATATAAATGAAAGCAAGAAATATGTAGCAGTAACATCTGCATCATGGACAGTTAGTATGTCAGATATAGGTCAGGTATATATTGAACTAGCCAAACCCATTACACAACCTAATGCATGTTGGCAAGTGTAATAATACATGTAGGGGATATACACTTGCAGTCACTAGGAATGTAATGTAGACTAAAAGTACTTATAAGATGTTAACTGAGGTTTCTATCTACACCCTACTGTATGTGCATAAACCATGCAATTCCACACCTCAATGGGTATGTGTAATCTCAAATATTTGTTGGGACATATGTCCTATTGTTCTATAAATATTTGCATTCACTTTGATGCATGTGCCCTGTTCAAACACCACAATCATGGTGGCCTGTTGCTACCAATCATCCCTGCATGCTGTTGGAATATCCACTGTCGTTAAATATATGCATGTGTTATGCTTGCTGTTCAACTGTTGGAACCTTGGTGTGTTGGGTTAATGGGAATATTACTGCATGCTGTTACAACTAATCTGGAATGCTGTTGTTTATGTTGTAATTAAACACACCTAATCACAGAACGTATGGGAAGGCCGGTCCCAGCGGCCCACCTGTCCCTCCTCAGCTGGCAAGTGCACCTGGCACCAGCAGGTCCATTGCCCAGCCCAGGCTCCCCTCCTCCGTTGGTCCTGTGCCACCTTCAGGTGGAAGCGCTGCAGGGGATGGGGCTCGTCCCCCCCCCCGTGCAAGCGTGGGTGGAGAAGGGCCACCTGTCACCCTTTGAAGGGTCCGGGCTGTGGTGCGTAGGGAGATCCAGCGTTCAGTCGCTGATCCCCTACGCCGGCTCGAGGCGAGAGTGGTGCATCTCACGGGTGAGCCTGCCCATCCTACACAGCCCCCAGCACAGCCACCCTGGGCTGTAAAGGGTGCAGTGGTGACTGCCCATGGGGGGGGGGTCTCAGTTCCACTGTTACCATCTGTGGGCTCATGGGCTTGCGATTTCCAAACATCCGTCCCGTCAATTGTGTTCACCCACCCCATGTGTCATACACCACTGTATGCTCTTGTTTGTCTTGTCTGTTTACCCCCCCAACCTACCTCCCCAAACATACCTACCCTCTACCTCACTTTCCACTCTCACCTGAAAAAAAGGGCAATCTGTACCCAAAAAAAATTACGCCCATACATAGCTGCCTTTGCACACATGTCCACTGGACATGTAAACTGATAATTATAATTGGCAGTACAACAACCTTTGTTGCCCTCCCCCCTCCCCCGGGGGTGGAAGGTTCCAAATCACTCCAAATTTATTGCATATGCACAGCTGTTGCTGGTAAAGAAATGGGCAGCTATGGACCTTCCTACACCCATCCTGCACATCCCGAGCTTGTTTACCTACTGTCTGTCCCTCTTTGTCCCCCTTTTTCACCACTTTCCTATCTCCCCATTTTCTTTCTTTAAAAGAAATTAGCAGGGGTTAGTGGAATAAGCACTTTTAAGCAGTAGTAAGCGGTTTGCAGTGCAGTTGCCTTAGCTAAGCATTGCTAAGTGTAGCACAAACCGAAACCACTTACAACTGCTTAAAAGTGCCTTAGTCACTCTATGGGGGCCCTTGTTCTGCTCAGCAGCAAAACAAAAAACTCTGTAGTCTCAACCCCAGACCTTGACACAATAGACTGCATGAATTACCACTAAGCCACAGCAGATATACAAATAATTTGGTGCTGAAATAAATATATCATGCATTACATGAGGGAATGTAAAGGAAATTTGGAATGGCATAACACAAATCCTGTTCTGTGGCCTTTACCAGCAGTTGTTGTGGAATTGCATGACATGACTTGAAAAGAGAACCAGCCATTCTAGCAGTAGCACCTTACAAACCCACACAGTATCAGACCAGGATAAACACTGGCAAATTGAATAGGCAGAGGCCCGACTCCCAACTGTGACTGCTTTACAGGGATGTCCCTGATTTGTAAACAAATGTTAGCTGTGCCCTCTGAATACTCTGAAAAGTACTAACATTAGGCAGAAAAGTGGGGGAAACACACAATGAATAATGTCAATAGGTGAGAGTAGACATTGCTTGCACCAGAAAAGGTGTAGTAATACATATGCTCTGATTCCCAAAGTCCCAACTGCAATATGTCTGAATATATTTCAGGTGTATCCCTTTATATGTACCTTTCACTGAGGCTGTTCAAATGGGTCACCTAAATGCTCGACAATGCTTGGACAGGGTAAAAAATACCGACAGCAATGACCGACAAGGTGAGAATACACTGTAAGTATCAAGGGGTTTAGTGTAGGACCACAGGTAAGTGCAAGTGACTGTGGGTTTAGGGTAAGAGTTGGGGTTTTGCAGGGAGGGTGATGGCATAGTGAGGGGCTGTGGGTTAGGTGGGTAAGTGATTATGCAGGTAGGTCATAGTGAGACTGTGGGTTAGTTAAGTGAGTTATTAATGGGTAGTGTCGGATCTGTTCTGTAATGAGTTATTATGCAGGTAACAGTGTCACCAGGGTTATTTGGGTTAATAGTGCATATGTTAGTCTGTACTGTGTTGTTTACGTGTGTTGTGTACTGGTTTTCTGTTTTTTTTGTTGTCGGTCTTCTCATTAGTGTGTCGAATGATTTAAATTAAATGATCCCTCAAATATATACCTGAGAGTATCTGAGGCCTGGCACAGGCAGAAACATACAGGCATATCAGCATTCCTGTTACACACTCTGCAAATAGCTTTGGAAGGAGTTCCACAAGCATGCCCTTATGTGAGTACAACACAGAAATATCACAGGATGTAGCCATGTACTGCTAGCAACCAACTGTGACAATGCCATTGTGCCGGTGCTGAAAAGACTGGTGTGCACAGACAAAGAATAATAGGCTAACCTCTAGCTACCATCTGGTTATGTCCACAGGTGGGAGCTCAGACGACTACTTGCCTTGATAGACTAACAGGTACACAGAAACCCTTTGTATGTTCAGCAAGATAAACCTCAAAATAATAAAAATGCTTTTTAGTTCCCCCCAAAAGGTACCATACCTTTTATTCAGGAAAAAAAAAAGGTGTGGGACATACTCAGTACTGAAATATGTCCAGTTGTGTTGAGCAGCCTGTGCTAATGTCCACAAACAAACCAAAACTGTTCAAAGAGAGTAAAATAATTACAGAAGCAGTACAAAACAGTGCAACGGGAATACATTGAAATAACACATTTGTATAGTTAATTGTCTAATTCAGAAAGAAAGTACATACTCCCATGTATCCTGTGTTAGCATTTGGGGGTTTGAGTACATGTCTACACTGAGAAGTGTTTTTGGAAGCAAATTTTTAGGTTTGAGTACAACATGCATATTACTGGCTACAACCCTAGCTTCAGAAAAGAGACAAATACAACCTTCTGACTGACAAAAAGGTGTCCAAGCAAACAAGCATGGGCCCCACCTTGAAAGCTAAAAGGGGCTATACCTCCCCTAGCATTTTATAGCAGTGGGCTGCAATCACAGTGAGTACTGCAATACCACACAGCAGGCTGCATGCAATTACTAAAGGGGGGAATTTGCAGAGGCTTTACATGCACATGTGATACCTAGAAAAGCAGGCTGTACCTGCTGTCCCCACATGCAAAATATCATTGCAGGAACAGGGGGATAGAGGAGAGAGAGAGAAACAGAGACACAGACAGAGACACAAAAAAAGAAAGACACAGAAACAGACAGATAAACCCAAAAGAAACAAAAAAAATAAAAAAAAACCAAAAAAAAAACAGACAGCAGGGAAAACAAAGGTAGGTATGTAACATATGTATGTGGCTTGTAGATGTTCCCGAAGAGTACTCTAAAACTGAAATCATCCATATGTGGCAGCATCGTATCTATCTGTATCTGCACATGTGCATAGGGCAAGGGACATACTGCAACTGTTAGTGAAGGTGGACAAATATATTGTTGAAGGTTGTTATGTGCATATATCTATGGTGTGGGCATAGAAAAAACAGCAGTGCTGATATATGTCATGTGGTGGTTAAAAATGTGGGACTTTTTTCAGATCTGCTGTGTTATAGCCAGGGGGCCTGCAAAGCTACATGGGCTGAGGACACCAAAAAGCATTCTGCACCAAAATTTCAATATAATCACATAACTGTAAACCCCAACTGTATATGATATACCATGAAAGGTGGACTGTACATGTGCCTATATGTACATCCAAAGCAGCAATGGATTTTCATTTTTGTATATATTTTATATATATATATATATATATATATATATATATATATATATATATTGGATTAATAAATGAAATTAAAAATAAAATGAAAAATTATATATTAAATAAAATATTAAAAAATATTTTATGAAAAAATAAAA
>NW_025053969.1:0-10535 GCF_019279795.1 Protopterus annectens
ATGAATTCTATAAAACTTTCCTACCTGACCAGTATTCTGTCTCCTTCCTCTGATCAAGAATCATTCTTTCCTCCTTATGAGGATTCGGATGCTGAGGACTCCTTACCTCTGCCTCTCTGCCTGAAGATTTTTCTTTGGGGAAACCTTTACGCTTGAGATGAGATGAGGGAACATTTTCATTGGGAAGGTCAGGAAGTTATTCTTGCTTCCAAGAAGAGGCTTAGAGAATTCTCCTTCTTCCTCAACATACTGGGCCTCCTTTGGCTATCCCTCTCCTGTTCTTGACATTGTGGATGATGCTTTTTCCTATAGCTAATTTGAATCCTGACTCATGCCTCCTAACTCCCTCTAAGCACTGATAGGTTTTATAGGGTTCCTGAGTACTCATTTGTTCTTGCTTTAAGAATCCTTCCTTCTGCAGATCTTGAAACTATATCTCAGGGCTCTAAGGCTGCCTAAAGTTGCTTCTTCTAGAATCCTATTCCCTCTGAGAAGGATTCTCGTCGCGGCCTTGGACAGGTGGGGGTAAAAAGGTATATACTTCTGCTACAATTTTCTGTTAGGGCTTTAAATTGCCAGTTTCATTAGTTTAAGTATCAGCAATTTCTTTTGTCTGTTTTAAAGCAAGCTTGCCTCTCCCTTCCCCTGCATGTGCCAGAAGATAAGGAACTACAGGATGTATTGCATGCAACTGAACAACTGAATAAAACATAGCTTTGTGCATTGTGGTTTTGATGCTTTGGATGCTTCTTGCAGGAGCCAAGACTGACCTCTGGTACTGTTATCAGAGACATGGCAACTTACGTGAGCAAAGTTTACCTGAACAGGTTAAGGCTAAATTATTAGATGCCCCTGTTCAGCATGATGTTCTTTTTGGATCTAAGGCTGAGGAGGTTATTAAAAAAGATGGAAGAAAAGGCAAAATCTATGCAAACTGTGAAAGATTTCTTGCAAGTTCAGCCTCCTAGATTTTCCAGGAATTGGCCCTCCAAAAATTGGTCTTTTCCCACGCCTGACAGGCCTCAAAGGGGAAGATATAGACGCCCAGAGGTCGTGTAGCTCTCAAGCTCAGGCCTCCTACAGATCGAGACAATGGACTGCTTCTTCTTCACCTAGAAGGGAGAAGACAGATCCCAATCTCAAAGGAAGCAAACTCAATGACTCTCTCTCGTTGGGCTACAGGACCCTCTTTACCTGGATGCCCTCTCGGGAGAAAACTTTCTTCTTTTTACAAAAATTGGACTCAAAGTTACCCAGGACAAATGGGTATTGGACGTGATTTTAAAAAGGCTACAAATTCCACTTTCATACCTTGCCAAGGGCTTTCAATTTGGCCAGATCTGCCAGAACATCAATGGTCAGAGGCCTTAAATCAAGTGGGATGCTCTCTGGCCATGAGAGCCATAGAGCCTGTTCCACTCTCAGAGATGGGAAAGGGTTTTATTCAAGACTATTTCTTTGGTTCCAAGAAAGCAAAGCTCATGGAGACCTATTCTGGACCTTTCTGTGTTAAACACCTTTTTGGAAATTCCAAAATTCAAGATGCTTACTCTGCAGCAGCTGATTCCAATGCTCTCTCAGGACACCTGGATGGTGACATTGGATCTAAAGGAAGCTTATTTACACATTCCCATCAGGCAGGAACGCAGGAAATTCCTCAGGTTCAAGGCAGGTTCGAGACACTTTCAATTCTCTGTACTGCCCTTTGGTTTATCTACTGCGCCCAGAGTCTTTACCAAGTGCCTGGCACCAGTAGTGGCTTATTGCAGACTCCAGGGGATTCATTACCCCTATTTGGACGACTACCTTATTCAGGCAGACAGCAAGGATCTTTTACTACAACATCTGGATTTTGTTCAACGTCTTCTCCTCCTACTGGGATTTTCAGTGAACACAAAAAAGTCACATTTGATCCCTTCTCAACAAATGGTATTTCTGGGAGCCCTCTTAAATACAACCTTACAAAGGGCCTTCCTCACTACAGAAAAGCAAATACAGCTGGCTTCAATTTTCAAAACTTTGGCAACTCTACCTCAGCTCACTGCAAGGAAATTCCTGCAGGCACTGGGCTACATGGCTTCCTGCATTCTGTTGATTCCAAATGCAAGGCTTCATATGAGAAAGCTTCAATGGTATCTGAAAAGTGTATAGTCGCAGCATTACCACGATCTGGACACTCTGATTCCTCTGATCCCCTGCCTCCAGAAGGAGTTCCTTTGGTGGTCCAGGGTGTGTGCGTTAAACGAAGGAAAGCCTTTCCGTCTTCCTCAACCTTCTCAAATCATAACCACGGACGCCTCGGATTATGCTTGGGGAGCACATTTTCTAGGCAATTTGCTAGCAGGGAACCTGGACGAAGGATCATCTTCACTGGCACATCAATCTGAAGGAAATGTTAGCAGTTCAAAATGCTCTTCTAGCCTTCAAGAACCTTTTGCATCCAGGACCTCTTTTGATTTGCACAGACAACACCACAGTCATGTGGTACATAAACAAGCAGGGGGGTTCTCATTCATACCCCCTTTGCAGACTAGCTATGGCTTTATGGGACACAGCTCTAAATCTGAATCTACATCTCCAGGCCCAATTCATACCAGGAGAACAGAATCTCTTAGCGGACAGCCTGAGCAGGAACATTTTAGATCCTCACGAATGGATGCTAGACACCAACTTATTCAACCGGATTACTGCAGTTTGGGGATGCCCCCAGATAGATCTGTTTGCATCCTATCTCAATCATCAGCTGCCTCTCTTTTGCACCAGGTCATTCCACAAAACAGCTTGGAAAGTGGATGCCCTGTCCTTCAGCTGGAGAAACCTTTCGGGATATGCCTTCCCTCCTCTTCCTCTTCTTCCTCGGATTTTACTAAAAGATAAACAGGACAAGCCCAAGTTCCTCATCTTGATTGCTCCAAATTGGCCTCGACAGTTTTGGTATCCAACTTTAAAGCACCTGTTCTTGGAGCCTCCTTGGATTCTCCCTCTGAACCCTTTTCTTCTGTCCCAGCATCAGGGGCAGTTGCTACATTCCAATCTCAAGACCCTTTGTCTGGTAGCTTGGCTCTTCAAAGGAATTTGATCTCTTCTAGCCTTCCCAAACAAGTTTTGGATGTTCTTTTGGAAGCTAGACGACCTAGCACTAGGAAATCCTATGCCTCTAAATGGAAGAGATTTTGCATTTGGATGCAGGACCGAGGTTTGGACCCTCTGGTACCTGATCTCTCTTCTATTTTGCGTTACCTTTCGGATCTTTTGTCTAATGGACTTTCCTTTTCTTCCATTAAGATTCATGCTTCTGCTATTTCTGCTCATTTCAATACTGATCCCCTGTTTTTCTCATCCTTTGGTGAGACAATTCTTGAGAGGGGCTAAGAATTTAAGGCCTCCCAGAACCCCTCCTGTTCCTGCTTGGGATCTTAATTATGTTTTAGAAAAACTTACTTTGCCTCCTTTGAGCCTGCTGCATCTTCAGATATTAAGTTTTTATCTTGGAAGACAGTTCTTTGTTAGCTTTGGCTTCTGCCAGAAGGGTCTCAGAGTTGGAAGCTCTCATGGCTGTGGAACCATACCTTATTTTCCACCAGGACAGAGTATCCTTGAGGACCAATCCTACTTTCATGCCTAAGGTGATTTCAAAGTGGTTTTGAATCAAACAATTCACCTTCCTACCTTCTTTCCTAATCCTCAGAATAAAGGGAAAGGATTTTTGCATTCCTTGGGCGTGCACAGACAGTTACGATTTTATTTGGACAAGACTAAAGAGTTCAGAAAATCTAACCAATTGTTTGTTTCTTTTGCCTCCAGTTCTCTTGGAAAGGCTATTTCCAAACAAACTATTTCCAAATGGTTTCTTATGGAATAAGATTTTGTTACACTAATCATGGGAAACAATTTCCAGGTACTGTGAGAAGTCATTCTTCTAGAGCAGCTGCTACTTCTACAGCTTTTCTCTCAGGAGTTCCTACCAAGGATATCTTGGAAGCTGCCACTTGAGTTCTGGTGCATACTTTTTCCAAGCACTACAATGCGCCCTTTGTATTCTAAGACCAGGGCAGGCTTTGCCTCTGCTGTTTTGCAGGGTCTTCTTGCTGCCCCTTCTTCTGTCTAAACCTCCCCTTTTTCACTGCTTTGGGATTCCACCCTACAGTTATGACTGCAACAGTGAAACACGCATGAACATAGTACAGTTGTGTACACCTACCATAAATGTAGATGTTAGAGTGTCTTCACTGTTGCAGTCGGTGTTTCCCTCCTTCCTATCCCCTCTTTTTCTCTTTTTTGTGGTGTATTTGTGTTTCCTAGTGGGATTCATTTATGATTTATTGAGGACTTCTGACATCTAGGGCAAGAAAGGCTGGAGAAGATGGCGTCGGCTGAGGGCTATGTACCAGAGCGTACTGATGTCAGGGTACTGGATTGTACAGCCGACGCCGGACCCAGACTTTGGGATTCTGGCCGACCTCGGGCTGCCTGCCGGCAGGAGCACCCTACAGTTATGACTGCAACAGTGAAGACACTCGAACATCTACATTTATGGTAGGTGTACACAACTGTACTGTACTTATCCCTCTTCTAGCTAGCTGGGGTTATCTATTATGGTGTATTTGTTTTTATTACTGTGCATGTTTGGAATATTTTGCATTTCTCCAAATTTAGCCTTCCTTAGAGGGCACCTGGCATCTGGGGCAAGAAGGACTGAGGAAGATGGCATTGGCTGACTCTTTTATACCCCAGGTGCTCTGACGTCAGGGAAGGGGCGACATCAGCCGATGCCGGACCCAGACTTTGAAATCCGGCCGACCGAAGGGCTGCCTGAGGCCGGACAACACATATGTAAGGACTGCAGATGCATACCTATCGGACATCTACATTTATGGTAGGTACAAAACTGTACTTTCTGCAAACCTCAGGGAGTACTGCCTGATGCACGTGGTGAGCTTCCCTCCAGAGGCAGAGGAGGGAACAATAATAGACGCTGCCCAAGGGGCAGGGGGGGTCCGCAGAATCAGGGTAGCAGAGAATCCTTCTTTGACAAACCCTTCCAGCACCCCTGAGGAGCTGCCCAACTGTCCACCTTCGGAGGCAGTCGGGGGAAGACTATCACTGTACCCAAAAGCCTGGCATTCCCTCACGCAAGACAATTGGGTACGGTCGATCATATCCGAGGGTTACAAAATTCCCTTTATTCATACCCCCACATCTGCCAAAAGGGCCCCTTCCAGACGTTCCACCCGGTCTGAGGGATCAAGCAGCACTAGAAATTTCAAAGCTGCTAAAAAAAAAGAGCCATCCAGCCAGTCCCAGCAGACCAGCAAGGATCTGGAGTCTACTCCAAGTTCTTTTTGGTACCAAAAAAAGACAGGGACTGGAGACCTATTTTGGATCTCAGCAGGCTGAACAAGTCTATTCAAAGAACGAAATTCCAGATGGTCACGCTTCAGTCCATTCTACCCTTCCTGGGTCAGGACAATTGGATGTGCTCTATAGACCTTCAGGATGCGTACTATCATATCAAAATGAACAGGTGCTCCAGGAGGTTTGTCCGCTTCTGGCTGGGAGCCAGTCACTACCAATTCAGAGCCCTGCCCTTTGGCCTCACCACAGCCCCCAGGGTGTTTACCAAATGCATGGCAGTGGATGCGGCTCACCTGAGAAGAAAAGGATTCCAGGTGTTTCCATACTTAGACGACTGACTCCTTACTGCCACCACCAAGTGTCAGCTACTTCATTCCAGAGATTATACCCTCCAAATTTGCAACGAGCTAGGTATCTCTATAAACTCAAAAAGTCTGCCTTCTCAGTCTATTACCTTCATAGGCGCCATGTTAAACACTGTGGAACTGTCAGCAAAACTGCCTGTACAAAGGATTTCAGACATTCGAAGTCATGTTCAAATCCTACTACAAGAGAGCAGAGTCCAGGCCAGATTCTTACTAAAAACCCTAGGTCTCATGGCAGCAGCTATCACATTAATCCCCCTAGCTCGCTTTCACATGCGGATCCTGCAATGGATGCTGTTTTCCCAGTGGTCTTTTCGACAGCTTCCAATGTCACACAGCATTCTAGTCACCAAGTCATGCAAAAGACACCTTTCGTGGTGGATGGTCTCCCCACAGGTTCTTCAGGGCAGACCCTTTGTCCTTCCTCCTCCTGTGGCTACTGTGACAACGGATGCCTCCCTGATTGGGTGGGGGGGGGGGCATTTTCAGGGCAGGACAGTCAGGGCACATGGCAGCCTTTCGAAAGCCACCTGCACATAAATGTCTTGGAAATGAGAGCGGTGCTTTTAGCGTTGCAGGCCCTTCAAGACTCTCTACCCACCGGGACTATTGCAATTCAGACAGACAAATATGTCTGTCGTGTGGTACATCAACAAGCAGGGTGGAACCAGGTCCCTACCCCCTATGTCGAGAAGCACTCAGACTGTGGCAGTGGGCGATCTCTTCTCAACAGTTTCTGGTAGAATGCATATCCCCGGGAAGTCCAACATCATAGCGGGCATGCTGATCAGAGCCATTCTCATGCCCCACGAGTGGTCTCTCAACCAGCTAGTAGCGGAAAAAATCTTCGGGAGGTGGGGTCAGCCTTGCTGCAATCTTTTTGCAACCCCTCAAAACAGCAAGTGCTCAGACTTCTTCACCCTGTTCCCTCTCCCAGGTCTTCCCCCAGAGATGCTCTAGTCCACGATTGGCCACGGGGTCTTCTGTATGCTTTTCCCCCCTTTCCCTTAATTACTCAGTTAATCCAGAAAGCAACTGTTTTGAGATCCAGAATGATCCTTGTTGACCCTTACTGGCCTCGACAAATTTGGTTTCCATTCCTGCAACGTCATCTACCAGATCAAACCTGGCATCTGGACCCAGCGCCAGATGTCCTTCAGGAATGCAACTGCAGTCCTGACATATGGGTTGTCCTGCCTCAGGCAGCCCTTCGGTCGGCCGGATTCCAAAGTCTGGGTCCAGCGTCGGCTGATGTCGCCTCTTCCCCGACGTCAGAGCGCTGGGGTATAAAAGCATCAGTCGGCGCCATCTTCTTCAGTCTTTCTTGCCGCGCGGTGCCCGAAGCAGAAGCAGTTCGCAAGTGCCGGGGTGCCAGCTCCTGTGTTTTCAGAACCAAGTCATCAAAAAGCTAAGTACCCGTTGAAATTTTTTCTTGCCACAGCCAATGTCAGACAAAACTGAAAAAGTTAATAATTGTTTGTCTTGTGGTAAACAAATACCTCATAAGGACTTCCATTCTTACTGCCTTCCTGCCTCGCCCAGACCACAACGTCTCGGCCTGTGCTGCCTGTGCTTGCTTCAATAAGCGCACACTTAGGTGCCGGGCAGAATTTGCTGTAGACTTTTTTGGGGAAAATTACTCCTATATCATGCCGTCGGAACCTCCGACAGCACACATTTCCAAAAAACGGAAGGACCGGGACCGACCTTCGCGGCCCGCGACTTCCACCGACACCACGCCTAAGCCTACCGCGAGTGTATCGGTCTCTTCAGAGGCGGTAATTCAACCGCTCCAGGTCGACGACACCATTTTAACTCACACTACGGTCCCGGAGGCTTCCTCGGTGCCGGTTGTTGTTGTTTTTCCTCCTGAAACCAAAGCCCAAGATTTGCCTGACACCATACCGGTGGACAAAGTTACTCCAGCACGTGGGACAGCTAGGCCTCCTGTGCCTATGTCCATCAAGGCCTACATCGTGCAGGCTGCCAGCCAGGCTAAGTCTCACCCTCCTAAATCTTTTTCACAGACTCCCACTTCGGATAAACAGATCATGACTTTAGCTGCAGATCTAATTTCTTTAATCAGGGCTCTCAGGCTCATCCAGACAGAGGTTCTCAGCCCTTCAGACAAAAGTGCTAGGGTTGAGCAGACAGATACCCTTTCCTCAGATGAAGCCTCTGGTGAGTCAGGCCTTTCAGATTCCAGGAAGAACCCTTCCGCCCACGAGGATTCTGATACAGATGAATCCATTCCTCTGCCTCCTCCTGAGGATATTTCTTCGGGAAATTCTCCACCCATGAGAGAGCATTTTCAGTGGCAGGGCCAGGATTTCTCCGACTGTGAAAAGCTTCCTTCCTTAAGTTACCCCAGCACAGGCCTTTAGCTATCCCCAGTGTTAGATGTATTGGATGATGTGTACTCAGACTCCAGTACTTCTTGATTCTCTCTCCTCCTGCTTCTGTCAAGCCAGACAGATATTACAGGGTTCCTGAAACTCATAAGCATCTCTTTAGGCCCACTCTGTTGATCTAGAAACTATTTCTCAGGGGACCAAAGGAGGTCACTCACTCGACCTCAAGAATCCTTTGCCCGCAGACAGGAATCTAGGTCCCTTGAGAGGTGGGATAAGAAAGTTTACACCTCTACCACCCTGCCATGAGGGCTCTTAACTGTCTTTTTTCATATGTTTCAGTATCAAGATTTTCTGATGGATGATTTTGCAGAAAAAGTTAGCCTCCTGAGCCTTTAGATAGAAAGGCTTTGCAGGATTTGGTTCATAATACTCAGCAGGTTAGCAATCATTTTCTTTCAGTGGTCGGATTATGATGCATTGGAAGCCTTCAGATGAAACCTTCTGACAGGGAGGCATTCACACGTAGAGCATGCTTGGATGAAAGAACAGTCATTGCCAGATCATGTATTGCAAAATAAAGCTTCTAGATGCACCTCTGGAAAAAAGACAAGCTATTTGGTGCTAATGCACAGGGTGTGTTGAAATCGATTGAGTGAAAAAGGCTAAATCAGTACAAACAGCTCAAAGATTTCTCCCAGGTTCAGCCACCAAGGTTCAGCAGGAATTGGCCTCAAGAAGGGTGGTCCTTTCCAGACACTGACAGGTTTCAAAGGGGAAAAAGCAGGCGTGCTCGAGGTAGAGGGCAATACCGAGGGCTCTTCTACATGGACCGGGCCAATGGCAACCAATCTAATCACTCAGAAGTGGGCTTAGGGGACTCCCAACTGCTCCACAGGGACAATCACAATGACTTGACTTTGGACACTGCCGTACTAAGGCTCAAGAGAGTAGCTCCTTTAGGGCGGAAAGTTGTCCTTATTTTCCAAGAAAGGTGGCAAGTTTTTTTACAAAGTGACAGATGTGATTTTGAACATAATAGACAAAGCTGTTACAGGTTCCAACTTCCATACCTTACCTAACAAGACAAGGCATGCCAAACCTGCCACACACAATCAAAGACAGAGCACTCATACAAGTTTCAAAGCAGCTACAAATCAAAGCAATAGAAAAGGTTTCTCCCTCCGAGGAACAAGGCCAGGGATTCTACTCAAGACTGTTCCTTGTCTCCAAGAAAAGCAATGACAGAGACCTATAGCTGGACTTGTCCGCTTCTAAACACTTTTCTCATTGTGCCAAATTCAAAAGAATGCTTATATGTTACAGCAACTCCCTTCCCATGCCGGGCAGGGTCTTGGCTGGATTACTCTGGGACGGCCTCATGGAGGCATACCTGCATGTCCCAATCAGACACAGTTGCAGGAAAGATACCTCAGATTTCTGTATATGGGGTCAGAGCATTATCAATTCTCAGCATGCTGCCTTTGGCTTATCTACTGCGCACCAGAGTATTCACTCTAAATGCCTGGCATCAGTAATTTGCACATTGCAGACTTCAGGGATACAAATATACCCCTTATCTGGACGACTGCCTTATACAAAAGCGGACAGCCAGCAAGCCTTGAGCAAGAAACTTGGACTATGTCTATTCACTTGACATACAGGCTTTGGGATTACACAGTCAACATTCCAAAAATCAAGACTACTGCCATCCCAACAAATAATTTTCTAGGAGCCAAACTGGACAATAAATTTACAAATGGCTTTCTCTCACTGAAGAAAAACAAGAACAATTACCAGATTACTTCAAAAGCCTAGCAGAGCATTACCCAGATGATGACTGCGAGAGAAAATCCTGCAGGCCCTGGGTTTCATGGCATCTTGCATTCTCCTGATTCCACTGGCAAGACTTGGCATGAGGAAACTGCACAATGGTACCTAAAAGTCTATGGACTCAACACAGCCACAACTTAGAAGCAATTATTCCACTCATTCCATGTCTACAAAAGGAATTTTTGTGGTGCACAAGCAAGCCAGCTAAACAAAGGCATGCCTCTTCAACAAACCTCAAGCAAGCCAAACCATTACAACAGATTTTACCTCAGATCATGGATGGGGCGCGCATGGAAGGCAGATGACCATTCAAGGAGCAATGGGCCTCCCGGGGAATTGCATCTGCACATCAATCAAAAGAGATGCTGGCAGTGATTCATGCAACCGAAGGCCTTCGGAAAAATTCTTCAACAAGGTCATCTGCTAATAGAAGACAGACAACACCACTGTTATGTGGTACATAAACAAACAGGGAGGGCACCCATTCTTATCCCTTTTGGTAGACTAATATGACACCTTTGGGAAAAGTCCCTGAAACTGGAACCTACAGTTGTAATCCCAGTTTGTTCCAGGCAAAGGACAATATTCTGGCGGCGACAGTCTAAGCAGAAACGATTATGGACCCCACGAA
>NW_025053970.1:0-5790 GCF_019279795.1 Protopterus annectens
TGAAATTATCCGAAAATTGTTGAAGGTTTTTAAAAAAATGAAAGGGGTAATTATCCTTGAAATTTTGCATAGGTGAAAACAAGCAAATTTTGGAAAGGGGTAACAACAAAATTTTAAGGTTAATAAAGAAAACTGTGTGAAAGGGGTTAATTGACTTTGCATGTGGGTTTAAAAACCCAAAAATTTTGGGAATTGGGAATTAATTTGGACTGCATAAAAAAAATTCCCTTGATGTGGTTCCCCTTTAAATATTTCATCTAAAGGCTTAGAAGAAGGGAAGTTTTAAAGATTTCCCAGGTGAAATTAAAAACCCTTAGTGTGATATGTTAAAAGGGAAACCTTGAAAAAAAACAATCTGTGTGGAATGTAATTTCCCGAAATTGCCCTAGGAAAACCAAAAGCATGGGGGAAGTTAATTTGGGTTTGCTTAACCAAAAATTGTGGGAATTTTAATTCTTGAAAAAATTTCCAGGAATAAGGATTGGTTGAATGAATAAACCCAAAATTATGGAAATAAACCCTTTTTTTAAAAAGGGAATTAACCGAAATGTTTAAGTAAAAAGAAAATTTTTTAAAAAAAACCTGGGGTGGGTTCCCAAATTTCCCAGGGAAAAAAGAACCTTGTTTGGATGGGTTAAAAAGACCGGTTAAAAAAGAACCTTTATGTTGTGCACCTAGGTGACTAATAAACCAAGCAGAACCTCTGCAGTGTGGAAGGTGTGAAGTTCACTCCTTGAAATATGTTGTGCACCTAGGTGACTAATAAACCAAGCAGAACCTCTGCAGTGTGGAAGGTGTGAAGTTCACTCCTTGAAATATGTTGTGTACCTAGGTGACTAATAAATGTAGCAGAACCTCTGCAGTGTGGAAGGTGTGAAGTTCACTCCTTGAAATATGTTGTGCACCTAGGTGACTAAAAACGCAAGCAGAACCTCTTCAGTGTGGAAGGTATGAAGTTCACTCCTTGAAATATGTTGTGCACCTAGGTGACTAATAAACCAAGCAGAACCTCTGCAGTGTGGAAGGTGGGAAGTTCACTGCTTGAAATATGTTGTGCACCTAGGTGACTAATAAACCAAGCAGAACCTCTGCAGTGTGGAAGGTGTGAAGTTCACTCCTTGAAATATGTTGTGCACCTAGGTGACTAATAAACCAAGCAGAACCTCTGCAGTGTGGAAGGTGTGAAGTTCACTCCTTGAAATATGTTGTGCACCTAGGTGACTAATAAACCAAGCAGAACCTCTGCAGTGTGGAAGGTGTGAAGTTCACTCCTTGAAATATGTTGTGCACCTAGGTGACTAATAAACCAAGCAGAACCTCTGCAGTGTGGAAGGTGTGAAGTTCACTCCTTGAAATATGTTGTGCACCTAGGTGACTAATAAACCAAGCAGAACCTCTGCAGTGTGGAAGGTGTGAAGTTCATGCCTTGAAATATGTTGTGCACCTAGGTGACTAATAAACCAAGCAGAACCTCTGCAGTGTGGAAGGTGTGAAGTTCACTCCTTGAAATATGTTGTGCACCTAGGGTGACTATCAAAGTCCAAGCAGAACCTCTGCAATGTGGAAGGTGTGTTCACTTACTGAGCCAAGCGTTGTGCATCTAGTTGACTAATGGAACCGCTGGAGAACTTCGCAGTGTGGAAGGTATGAAGTTTACCTGAAATATGTTGCACCTAGGTGACTAATAAACCAAGAGAACTCTCTGCAGTGTGGAAGGTGTGAAGTTCACGCCTTTGAAATATGTTGTGCACCTAGGTGACTAATTAACCAAGCAGAACCTCTGCAGTAGTGTGAAGGTGAAGTTCACTCCTTGAAATATGTTGTGTACCTAGGTACTATTGCAAACCAAAGCAGAACCTCTGCAGTGTAGAAGGTAGTTCACACCTTGAATATGTTGTGCACGGTGACTACAAACCAGGCGCAGAACTCTCTGCAGTGTGGAAGGGGTGAAGTTCACTTTGAAATATGTTGTGCACCTAGGTGACTAATAAACCAAGCAGAGCTTCTGCAGTTGTGAAGTTATGAAGTTCACTTCTTGAAATATGTTGTGCACCTAGGTGACTAATAAACCAAGCAGAACCACTGCAATGTGGAAGGTATGAAGTTCACTCTTGAAATATTTTTGCACCTAGGTGTCTAATAAATCAAGCAGAACCTCTGCAGTGTGGAAGGTGTGAAGTTATGTTGTGCACCTAGGTGACTAATAAACCAAGCAGAACCTCTGCAGTGTGGAAGGTGTGAAGTTCACTCCTTGAAATATGTTGTGCACCTAGGTGACTAATAAACCAAGCAGAACCTCTGCAGTGTGGAAGGTGTGAAGTTCACTCCTTGAAATATGTTGTGCACCTAGGTGACTAATAAACCAAGCAGAACCTCTGCAGTGTGGAAGGTGTGAATTTCACCCCTTGAAATATGTTGTGCACCTAGGTGACTAATAAACCAAGCAGAACCTCTGCAGTGTGGAAGGTGTGAAGTTCATGCCTTGAAATATGTTGTGCACCTAGGTGACTAATAAACCAAGCAGAACCTCTGCAGTGTGGAAGGTGTGAAGTTCATGCCTTGAAATATGTTGTGCACCTAGGTGACTAATAAACCAAGCAGAACCTCTGAGTGTGGAAGGTGTGAAGTTCATGCCTTGAAATATGTTGTGCACCTAGGTGACTAATAAACCAAGCAGAACCTCTGCAGTGTGGAAGGTGTGAAGTTCACTCCTTGAAATATGTTGTGCACCTAGGTGACTAATAAACCAAGCAGAACCTCTGCAGTGTGGAAGGTGTGAAGTTCACTATAATAAAAAAGAAATTGGTTTTGGAAGGTGTAATTCACCGAAATTGTGTGAAAGGGGTAATAACCGAAATTGGTTTTGGAAGGTGTAATTAAACCCGAAATTGTGTGAAAGGGGATAATAAAAAAGAAATTGGTTTTGGAAGGTGTAATTAAACCGAAATTGTGTGAAAGGGGATAATAAAAAAGAAATTGGTTTTGGAAGGTGTAATTAAACCCGAAATTGTGTGAAAGGGGATAATAAAAAAGAAATTTTGTGGAAGGTGTAATTAAACCGAAATTGTGTGAAAGGGGATAATAAAAAAGAAATTGGTTTTGGAAAGGGTTTAATTACCGAAATTGTGTGAAAGGGGATAATAACCGAGAATTGGTTTTGGAAGGTGTAATTAAACCCAGAAATTTGTGAAAGGGGATAATTAAAACCGAAAATTTGCTGCAGGTGTAATTAAACCCGAAATTGTTTTGGAAGGTGGAAAAAACCCGAACCTTGGTGTGAAGGTGTAATTACCGAAATTGTGTGAAGGTGTAATAAACCCGAATTGTGTGAAGGTGTAATACCGAAATTGTGTGAAGGGTAATAACCGAGAACCTTGGTGGAAAGGGGTAATTAAACCCGAAATTGTGTGACAGGTGAAAAAACCGAAATCTGCATGTGGTGTGAATACCGAAATGTTGTGACAGGTGACTAATAAACCAAGAAAGAGGGGTGAAGTTTTTGAAATATTTTGATAGGTGACTAATAAAAAACCCGCAGGTTGGAAGGGGTGAATTATTTAAAATTTTTTTATAGGTGAAATTAAAAAAAAACCCGCAGGTTGGAAGGGGTGAAGTTATCCTTGAAATATGTTGTGCACCTAGGTGACTAATAAACCAAGCAGAACCTCTGCAGTGTGGAAGGTGTGAAGTTCACTCCTTGAAATATGTTGTGCACCTAGGTGACTAATAAACCAAGCAGAACCTCTGCAGTGTGGAAGGTGTGAAGTTCACTCCTTGACATATGTTGTGCACCTAGGTGACTAAAAACCCAAGCAGAACCTCTTCAGTGTGGAAGGTATGAAGTTCACTCCTTGAAATATGTTGTGCACCTAGGTGACTAGTAAACCAAGCAGAACCTCTGCAGTGTGGAAGGGTTGGGTTTACCCTTGAAATATGTTGTGCACCTAGGTGACTAATAAACCAAGCAGAACCTCTGCAATGTGGAAGGTGTGAAGTTCACGCATTGAAATATGGTTTTGGGGTTTTTAAAAAAAAAAATTGAGGGGGAAGGGGGGTTTTTTTGTTTTTGGGGGTTAAAAAAAAAAATTGAGGGGGAAGGGGGGTTTTTTTTTTGGGAAAAAAAAAAAACCCCCGGGGGGGGTTAAATTTTTTTTTTTAAAATAAAACCAAGCAGAACCTCTGCAGTGTGGAAGGTGTGAATTCCCCTTTTAAATATGTTGTGCACCGGTGACTAATAAACCAAGCAAACCTCTGCAGTGTGGAAGGTGTGAAGTTCACCCGAAATATGTTGTGCACCTAGGTGACTAATAAACCAAGCAGAACCTCTGCAGTGTGGAAGGTGTGAAGTTCACGCCTTGAAATATGTTGTGCACCTAGGTGACTAATAAACCAAGCAGAACCTCTGCAGTGTGGAAGGTATGAAGTTCACTCCTTGAAATATGTTGTCACCTAGGTGACTAATAAACCAAGCAGAACCTCTGCAGTGTGGAAGGTGTGAAGTTCACTCCTTGAAATATGTTGTGCACCTAGGTGACTAATAAACCAAGCAGAACCTCTGCAGTGTGGAAGGTGTGAAGTTCACGCCTTGAAATATGTTGTGCACCTAGGTGATTAATAAACCAAGCAGACCCTCTGCAGTGTGGAATGTGTGAAGTTCACTCCTTGAAATATGTTGTGCACCTAGGTGACTAATAAAACCCAAACAAACCCTGCAGTGTGGAAGGTGTGAAGTTCACTCCTTGAAATATGTTTTGCACCTAGGTGACTAATAAACCAAGCAGAACCTCTGCAGTGTGGGGGAAGTTCACCCTTGAAATATGTTGTGCACCTAGGTGACTAATAAACCAAGCAGAACCTCTGCAGTGTGGAAGGGTTTAAGTTCACCCCTTTAAATATGTTGTGCACCTAGGTGAAATAAACCAAGCAGAACCTCTGCAGTGTGGAAGGTGTGAAGTTCACCCTTAAATTGTTGTGACCCATACAAAAACCGCAGTTGAGGGGGAAGGTTGAATTATTTTTAAATAGGTGACCCATACAAAAACCGAGTTGAGGGGGAAGGTTGAATTATTTGAAATAGGTGACCCATACAAAAAAAGCAGTTGAGGGGGAAGGTTGAATTATTTGAAATAGGTACCCATACAAAAACCGCAGTTGAGTGTGAAGGTTTTTATTGAAATAGGTGACCCATACAAAAACCGCAGTTGAGGGGAAGGTTGAATTTTTTTTGAAATAGGTGACCCATACAAAAACCGCAGTTGAGGGGGAAGGTTGAATTATTTAAATAGGTGACCCATACAAAAACCGCAGTTGAGGGGGAAGGTTGAATTATTTGAAATAGTGACCCATAAAAAAACCCAGTGAGGGGGAAGGTTGAATTATTTGAAATAGGTGACCCATACAAAAACCGCAGTTGAGGGGGAAGGTTGAATTTTTGAAATAGTTTGGGGCCCATACAAAAACCGCAGTTTTGGGGGGGGGGGAATTTTGAAATAGGTGACCCATACAAAAACCGCAGTTGAGGGGGAAGGTATGAAGTTCACTTTGAAATAGGGGACCTGGTGAAAAAAAAGCAAACCTTGATGTGGAAGGGGAATTCCCCGAAATTGTTTTGAAGGTGTAATTTACCGAAATTGGTGTGGAAGGGTTTAATTTCCTTGGGGAAAATGTTGAAAACCTTAGGAGGGAATAAAAAAAAAAAAAAAAAAAAAAAAAAAATTTTTTTTTTTTTTTTTTTTTTTTTTTAAAAACCCCCTTTGCAGGGGAAAAAAACCCCCTTTGGGGGAAAAGTTT
>NW_025053971.1:0-10361 GCF_019279795.1 Protopterus annectens
CAAAAGGGGTGTCATCTACTCTGCCATGGGCCATGTTCTCGCATTACTGATGCATGTAGTACTCCCTACATGGCATTTGCAGTGGGCAGGGTGAATGGAGCACTCCTGCATGTGTGCACACGACTGCCAACATATACATTGCCTCAGCCTGGGCGTCTGTGTGACCTCTGCAGACTGGACACACACCATGCTGTGGGACATAGGTCCTGTGCACATCCACGAGGGACACACTGTGGCACTGGTCATGTGATAGCTCCACTTGCTGATAGGGTGACTTTGTACCCATGGTACCACCACAGCGGGAGGTACTACCAATGTAGACATACAGTTGACATCCACCTCTGCTGTTCAGTGGACACTACCATGGGGGTGACACTAATGTGTACATTGCATGTGTTTACCTGCAGGCCCTGGGGGCGTCATTGTTGCACACATTGCACCTGCTACCGAATCGTTTGGACATGGTTTACTTGCTGTTCCCTCCATTTCAGGTGCCTATTCTGCTACTACTCTGTCCCATATGTGCAGGCCATACATATCCTGTTTATGTACATAACACTAGGCCATCCCTCCATCATACATTAACATGCCTGTGATACTGTGTATGATGTCTGAACATATCCATCATGACGCAGAAAACTTTACAGCTTACACGCCGCTTGACGCCCGTCACTACTGCGAGGCGCATACATTGCGTACCGCGTCGTGCGCACATTCAAGCGTAGCGACATCGGCGGTATATGCCCATACACATGTGTGCTGTGACACTATACACCGCCCACATGTCCTATCCCTAACTGTGGCACTTCATTTGTTGGACATCCACTGCCAGCATCGGCGTGGTGGTGGCATTGTTCTGTGTTTGAAATCCCTATGGCGGTGACCTTGAGTTATCCCAGCTGTGTACATGTTGTCCCACTGCTGTTGCACCCATTACATCCACAGTGGTTGATGGTATGCTCCGCGGATTAGCACTACATAACCACCTTTCACCACTCTCTGCTTGATGGACGGAGTATCTTTACCTTACACACACCGTACACATACAGTGCAGATTGGGCGTCATACGTACGTATCATGCATGCGTTATACACCTGACCCAGTACATCTAGTGGGTTCGACATCACTTCACCTTTCCTGTCTGCCTGTTCCGTCGTTCCGGCTTAACCCAGCCTGCGCTAGTTACTTGATGAAGCGTTTCTTTGCTATTCAGTGTTGGTTCGGTATGAACATACGGTTTGAATATCGAGTCTTCACCATATCCGTGCGTCACCTGCGGCATGCGTAGCCGGGTTCATCACGCCAATAGCTGTTCCTCGGTGTGTACTTATCGCATATCACCGGTGCAACTCCTCCATTAAATGCGTTGGTGACGTCAGCCGGAACTAGGGCGCTGATTTCATTCCTCATGTGGCGTTGGTTATTTTGCACTACCTTCGTGGGGATGGTATGTATTGTATTATGTTTGTGTGACTGCAGCCGCTGTGGTGTCAGGTACATTTAAGCTGTGGTGTTAGCCGTGGATTGTGTGTGTTGGGTATGAAGCGTATTATTATGTTCAACATGTAGGTGTCCGTGTCAAGCGGCGTCTGTCAATGGCGTTGTGCGTGCCGGATGTCTTTGTAACATAGCTGTTATATTCCTGTACACAATGGATGCCGAGGATGCATCCGCTGCTGCTAGTGTTTCCCACTTGCTTGGGCTGTTGCTGGGTATGCAGCGCTGTCATTGACTGCCTGTATGTTTTTGCTACTGGCCCCATTTCGGCTGGTATCCCTTTGATATAATGTGATGGGGTATATCTGCGGCTGTGGAGTGGCAGTGCAGGTGTGGGCCTTGCATTTATACATACCACGGTATGCTTGTGTGTGTGCTCCATTCCTGCTTGGGGAGCTGCAGGTAACCTGTCTGTTGTTCTGGGAGAGTTTGTTTTGTTGATGTAGGTCTGGTGTGGTATCCTGCCTGCATGCCCAATGTGCTTCCTGCATGTATTCCTCCTTCACATGGGATTTATATATCTCTTACGGATGTTGTCGTCATTTTGCCTACTATCCCTTGGCATTTGTCACACGGATAGTTCACGGTTGAGTAATGGTCACTGTACTTGGAGGCTGGCCTGTATGCTACGGTTGCCACCTATTCGGGTGGCGCTTGCTTGCTAACAACAGTCATGGAACACACAGCGGTATTTGCGGGGCGATGCGTGGTCACCGATCGGTGCCGGGATAGCTTACATCGCGTATTTTACCGTGGTACATGACTGATGCTGTCTAACTTGTTACCGGCGTGTCGTGTTGACTTTACCATGTCGCCTTCCATACATACGGTCATATGGTTTGTACATCGTCCTTTGCATCTCATGTTGGCTATAGTCCTGTGGTACATTCTGGAACATTTCCGGCTTTTGCATCGTTTTTCACGTCGCCGCGCAGCGCTCTAGCCGCCTATGAGGGAGCTCTCAGTGTACTACTTTAGTAAGGTACTGCTGCATACATGCCTGTGGTTCCTATACTGTATGCCTAAGCATGCTATTCCACTCTGCCCTGTAACATGTCACCTACACCTTACACATTTTACAGTGGCACACACATTACATGCATGCTGGCGGAACACGACACCCTCACCTCACACATACACATACTGCCCCGGCTTTACATGGCGGCAGGTTGCACACAGTACCTCGTTGACGCATGTCGCCCGGTGAGTATTGTGTACCTCCGCACTCATATCCTAAGAATATGACCCGCACATGTCCTGTTACTGCATACCGTGGCCTGGTGATCATCCCAGACCAGCGGATATGCATTGATGCAGGTTGACTAGCATTTCCATGGGTGGCGTTCCTGCTCTGCCCACCCTCGGCGGATAGTCGGGTTGTCGTTCACTATGTTTACTATGTGGAGATTTCTGCGTCTTACTTCTCTGTAACCTTGCATCCTAGGATTCCCTATTTAACCTGTTGTACTTTTATATATCTGTGTATGTGTACATATATTTCTACATGTGTAATGATATCTATCTCCATATCTGTGTATGCACATATGTACATATATGTAGTAAACTGCGCCGGGGCCCACGTGGCAACATCACTGGCCCTACATGCCATCTGCTGTAGGACCAGCGTGCGGCTTGAGTTGAGGTGTTGGCGTTCCATGCTCCGCTGGCTGTTGGGTGTGCAGTGTTTGGGTGCCTGCCTATGTTGGAGTCACAGCCATGAGACCGCCCATCACGGTACATTATGGGCAGACTTATGTTTGTGTGGCATCCATTTCACTGTGTGTGCAGGTAGGGAGGTGTCAGTCCATGGGGCCTACACTGTCAGAGTATATTGCTCGTTCCCTCTTAGCCAAGGCATAAGAGCATATTGGGTACGCCTCCGTCTACCTACTGGGGCTGGCACAGTGTGTTCTTGGTACTGAGCAGACTCTGTGCCTCTGCTTGCTGTAACTGTGGCACATTGTGGCCGGGCTTGAGTGGCCCTACACCATTATGTCTCCTGCAGCAGCTGTTTCCTGCCGGGATCGTATTATGTAGCATAGCACATACTATGAATATGTGTAGCCACATGTGCCTGGAAGTACTGCAAGGCTCCACGGATGTATCCAAACACCCGGAACCGTGATTTCAACATCCAAACACCACGGCTCTATGATTGATATTCTGGTTTGTCGTGTGCCTCATTATGGCGTTCTTGCATGTGTGTGTGTGCATTTTCTGATGGGTGTCATCATCCATGGCTCCAGTGCACGCAGCCAGCATCCCCACAAGGTGACCTTGTGGTGATGTCCCCTGGCGAATACCTGATACAGCTGTGAGGGCATGCCAGATATGGGAGTAAGTGGTAGCTTCAGGGCTGCCCGGCACACACATCCATGATAATGCCCTGCGCATTGCACGACCTTCAGCAATTGATGGAGGTATCCCTTGCGGTTTATGTAGCGTCTACCCTGCTCCTGGGTGGTGACTTGATTTCTATGTCGCGTACAGTCTATAAGCTTTTAGTACCTCCGGGTATTGTGCCTACGCGATCGGAAGTGGCGCCCATATTGCTTGCTAACCAACTCCTCCTGAGATCTGGGAAGTTTCCCTTATACTCATGGGCATGTTGTAACATGGCATCCAGGAACTGGTGTAGTACCACTGGATGCTGATGCCTGTGAGATGCCCATTATATCCCCGGTTGGCCTTTGAAGGTAAATTGCCCTGTAGCCAGTGATATGGCTTACACCACCTTTGTGTCCACTGGGATGGGCTCCCCTCTGTTGTCTCTTGTTCTCAGGCGTGGCCTGGCACAGCTCCACTATTTGCTGTAACGTGTCCCTGTCCACCCTGTAGCAGCTCTACTATCTCCAGGTCTTGCAGCCCCCTGGTAGGTCACTCTTAGTCTGAACACTCTCCTTCTCCTTCCAGGAGGCCTACGGTGGTTGTCGGCACCCTCCTCCGCAACTCCGTCTGTCTCTGACTTCACATACCGATGCATCACGGCCGCGGCGGCCGCTTATACATGTTAAAGTTCCCCATGTGTTTTACACCCTACGATGCGGCGTTTGCTTGGGAAATCGCAGCTGTGTGTTGTGTGCATTCACACTTTATACTGTTGTGCTGTACACCAGCGTGTGTCATTGGGTGTGTCTGTGCGGCCCGTATCTGTGGATTATCTTCGTGTTTTACCGTTGCAACTGCAACAGCTGTTGCCTTATGGTGTTACATTACACTTGCCTGCATTGGCTTAGCTTTGCACCTTACCTTACTGTTTCTTGCCGTTGCACCTACTGGCCGCCTGGGTGCATCCTGCAGGCACATGGCATATGATGCATTTTGTCTGCCGCTTGTGATTTATGCTACCTCTGTGCCACTTGGCTGCAATACTTCATTTCAGTTCTGTGCTCTTTGCATTTCTGCTACATCCCCTACTGTCTTTGCATTCCTATGCCTCCCCTTTCCTGTTTTGCTTTGAGTCTGCATGCAGAGTTAGTGCGGCTGCCGCCCGTTTGCCCTTTCCTGGATTGATTGGTGTTGTTGTTGATTGCTCATTCACGACTCCAAATTACACTGCTTCCGCATTTCCTCATATTCCTCGCATTACCTTCCTGTACCCGTGGTTGTTGATGGGGAGGCGGCCGTCACGCATGACTGGGTTGGGGAACGTAGTCATCCTCGTGCACATGCATCTGTATGCGCATTGTATACTCTCAAGCGCATCTATTTCCTCCCTGCACGCCGGTCCTGCTGCTGTGATGTGCATTATGCCACAGCCCATGTTTGCTGGCCTCCAATATGCTTCCTCCTACAGTGGCACACCCCTCTGCGATTGACATGTATTCCGATGTGGAAGGCCACTCCTCAGTGTATTACCAGCTTCGCCCGTTTGCTCCAAGCCTTACACACGTGCGGAGGTTTTGCGATTCAGTATTATCTGCCTCATTTGCATGGCATTGACTGCTAATACATGGTTCTGGCGCCGAACACTGCCGCCCTCCTTGGCAACCCTTGCGCTGGGCTTTTGGAACGAGCTTTCCATACACATACTATGGTGTGTGGTGGCTGTGCAGCTGATGTGTATTATACTGCTCTCTTTAGGACATTGTCATATTATTATTTCATTGTTGCACCTTCTGTGCACACATGTCCGGGGGTTCTGCTGTGGTTTCTCTTTCGGACATACCATTTATGTCATTATTTACATTTTGTGCATGTTTTTTCTTTTGGACATTCTTGGTGCCTTTAAGCCATTGGCATATTGCACCTGTATGATACCCTGTTAGCGTTGACAGCCTTCCGTTACTCCTTGGTCGTTGTATGTTTGGGTAAATGTAAAACCGTTTTTTGTTTACATTGCGTTACTTGCCCTTGTATGCCTTCACGCCTGTACGCCGCCGTGAATCGCTATTTGCCTTCATTTGCATGGTGCAACACACCGCACACAGTGTGTTTAGCATACCTACGCCGGGGCACAGGTCGAAGCGCTGCGCCCGGATAGTGCCGCGTGGGATTGGTTATGCGTACCTGAATGGTTTCGGTGGCCATATTTTGGCTTTATAGCATGCGCTATCTGCGAGGCGCCTGGCACAAGGTTCATGAATCCCAGGGACTATCTATTTATCTATATCTATACATATCTATCTATATATATATATATATATATATATATATATATATATATAAATATATATATATATATATATATATATATATATATATAATATATTGGCAAACTGTCAACCCAAGTTAATTACTCCCTTGATAAAATACTGCTAAGGGTCGACGCAGTAGTTAGGAGTATGGGAACATATGTAGATAAAACCAAAAAACAAACGCCAACTCTCCAACAGACGAAACAGAACTCTCAGTAGAAAAACCACTTTAGCATACAAAAGAGCAGGCTTTTCGGATACAATCCTTCATCGATACTAAGAAATTACAGATGCATTTGCACAATATATATAGGTCTAAAAGTCACATGACCGACGGCCAAAAAAATCACGCTTGACTTAGTTCAAGCATCACATAGAAAATATAACATAGATTTAAAACTCTTACATAGCAAAATATATAAAAAATGTATAAAAAATATACATACACAAAGATATATATGTACACATAAAAAACAGTGAACCTCATAATCTAGATTTGCTCAACTTGACCAAAATTGGTTTAAAGAACCCCAACCATACTATTTAAACCAGGGGCTGAATCACTCACTTCGCTAACCTAACTATCAGCTATATTCTTTAATCTCTAGTTTGTTATTCCATATCCCCCACCTCTAGGAGAGGGTTGTACATGATCTATGGCGTTAAACTTAAACAAATGTTGTTGACCAGACTGCAGTCTATGTCTATATAAAGCATTGGTATCCACACATCTCCTGATTTAAGATTTATGTTCTGTGATCCTTAGTTTAAGCTTACGTGTGGTTTTGCCTACATAGAAGGAATCACATGCTATGCAGGAGGCTAAATAGACCACATGAGTTGTTGCACATGTTGCTGCTACATTAAACTTAAACGTTTTCCTACTTACTGGATGTTCGAACGTACCTAAGTGCTCATAATCAATATCATCACAACATGAGCAGTTGAAGCATTTTCGTGTACCTACACTACTAAACAGTTGTATTTTATTATTAGTAGGGAAATCTTTGTAACAAAGAACACTTTTAAGGGTTCTCATATTCCTATATGCAAAGTAAGGAGTATTTCCCAATATAGCCTTCAATTCATCAGATGCCATTAAAATTAACCAGTTCTTAAATATAATATGTTTAATAAAAGGAGATCTAGTACTAAACGAAGTAACATATCTTATCTTCATACTATCTTGGCTAGATAGATAGGGCAGACCACTTCCTTGTGTCTCTACGGCACTAGTCAGGAAGACAGGAGCCAACCTCCTCTTTCTCTCCTCTAACATTTTCAATTTCTCATCATCCAAGAGGGTATTATCATACCCACTATGGGTGAAGTCAGCTATCATCTCATCCAACTGTTCAGAAAAGCAAAGGCCATCAGTATTGAACCTACTAACTCTGCAGAACTGGGATCTAACTGTGCCTTTGAAGGTGTGTGGCGCATGCATACTGCTAGCATGAGCGTATCTCCCTGCACAAACATCCTTTCTATGTAGGCTTGTTTGTAGAGAGTCACCCTCAAAGGTCAAATTAACATCCAAAAAAGTGATAATCGTTTCAGAATAGCACATCTTAAACTTCAGAAAGGAGGATGCTGAATTTACATATACCATAAAATCATCTAAATCATTCAGCGTACCTCCCCATACCAAAAAACAGTCATCCACGAAACGTTGGAAAAACTTTATATTATCTCTATATGGATTTAAGTCACTAAATAGATGTTTCCTTTTCCATTGGTGCAATACTAAGTTGGCATATGTGTTTGCCACGGAGGTGCCCATAGCTACCCCTGTCAACTGAAGATACAAAGACTCATTGAAAAGAAAAACATTATTTCTCAAAACCACATCCATAAGTGTACATATTTTTTCAATATTATGGAAATTTGGGTTGGGACAAGAAACCAAAAATTCCCTTAATAGGTCTAAACCAATATCAGTTGGGAGGATGACACGTGAACAGAACCCACAATGTCTAGAGTTGCAAATAATGCCTTCTCAACACCAGAGATGGCTTATCTACATCATACCAAAGCTTTAATTTCTGAACAAGATCAATAGTGTCACGTAAAATAAAATTACATTCAGAGAGGTATGGTTGGAGCTGTCCATGTAAATAAACTGAAAGAGGCTCTGTTACCCAACCAGCTCCTGAAACAAACGGCCTCATCGGTGGATCAGTTAAAGATTTATGGATCTTAGGGATTCCATACAACTGTGGGGTAACCGGACAAGGTACAGTCAAGTAATTAAATAAGTCTAGGTCTATATCACCCTGGAGTTGTAAATCATAAATTACCATATTCACATATGAGATGCATTTCTTTACATCCATACAAGTGATTTTCTTAAATGCAGCCTCATCAGTGAGCAAACTAGACATAGCTATAAAATATTTATCTCTATCCATAAGCATGACTGCTCCCCCCTTGTCAGCCTGCTTTATGACAATGTTTGTATTAAACTGTAATTCCTTATATGCTTTGAATTCCTCATAAGTCAGGTTAAAATGCTTCTTACTATAGTTGTTGGCATTCTCATTATATAATTGCCTTATTTCACCTTCACAAACATCATAAAATGCTTTAACAACCGGTACATTAACAGGGATGTAGGTACTAAGGCGTCTACAACCTCCAGTTATTGTCTGTGCATTACCAAATAAAAGTTTTAAATTTAACAGTCTGGTAAACTTCTTGAGATCCGTTAGCGCCCGAGAACTGAAATCATCCCAAAAAGTAGGAATAAAATTTAACCCATACTTTGCTAAGACAGAATAGTGATTTCTGTTGCAAAGTAAAAAGTCTGACAGGTTCAGCGTACCTCCGTACACCTCCGACTGATTTTGCCTAAAGGGCTGTCAAGTTTTCTTTTATTTGTTTTTATTTGAATTGTAATCCAATAAGTTGTGTTTGGCCGAATCCCTCTGGTTGGGTTTTGCGCTCCTTAATTATTTTCTGGTTGCTCTAACAAAAGCGTTTGTTAAGAAGTGAAATTAATCTAGTCTGCTTGCATTTGGCCAAGCGTTTTCTTATTAAGCGCGCTTATACCCGCGTTCTCGTTGGAAACATTAGCATGTCTGCCCTCTGAGGAGCTTAATGGCAAGAAATGCATTATATATTATATCTATTTATCTATATCTATACATATATATATATATATATATATATAAATATTTATATATATATATATATATATATATATATATATATATATATATTGGCAAACTGTCAACCCAACTTAATTACTCCCTTGATAAAATGCTGTAAGAGATTAAGAAGGCGCAGTAGTTAGGGAACATGGGAACATATGTAGATAAGCTGTAATCTGGCCTTTGACCAACATGTAGCTAAGATTATAAAAAATCATTCTATGTCTTCCAACTTATAGGTATTTGAGGATAAGGCATCAGGTCCGAGGAAGTTATGAGTACCACTCTACTTCACCTTTTTTTCAGACTTATCATTGAATACAATGCCCCATATGGCATGTATCTAACCAAACTCTTTCAACAGTTGGAACACCCACAAAGGGTTTCTTATGCCAGGAGGAATTCAGGGCATGAATATCCTGTTCTACACCGATCACCTAAAGTCTCTGTCTCTGTATTCAGTCTCCTACAGGCTGCTGGGGAGAGGATCCTTGCCTACAACAGCTGTGATTCCTCCAGGCTCACCTCTGATGGATCTGTTGCACATGAGCAAAGCAAACAGTACCAGAAACACTAGATTTAGGAGTTGGAACTTCCGTGTGTGACATAAACTGGGAAAATATGCTAGTGCTTGACAGATATATGTATGTGTCCCAAAGGATCGCTTGCACTATGGAATAGAGTTCCCTATCCATGTAAAACAGAGTTAATCCTGACCTTATTCAGAATGAGAACTTTGACATCTGGATGGGAAATCATAGGAGTTTTACCCTGGTCTGGTCCTCATGCTGCTTTTAGACAGAGCAGCTGTCAATATAATTTACACCCTCTACAAATCCTTAGCTGCTTGCCTACTAACATACCCCTTTGCACTAATACTTGGGGACTCCAAATGGTTTGGGAGGGTACACATTGCTTTAGGTATGCAAGGGCCCTAGTGGTCATTAGCTAGTAATAACGCCTATGAGCGATATGAACCTGTATACCAGATAATGAAAATGATACTAGTGCATTTAAGAAACCCAGAATTTCAGCAGCTCAGCTAAGGCTTTCACATAAACTTCTTGCTAACTTAATC
>NW_025053972.1:2500-9962 GCF_019279795.1 Protopterus annectens
TTGATGACCAGGGCCAAGAAGGAGCAGGTGCCCAATTGGGAGCAATCTTTCCTTAGCCAAAACAAGCAAATAAGAGCACTAGTGAAATCCTCCAAAGCAAACTTCAAGTCCAAATTGGCCACATCTACTAGAGAAATTATAAGGCCTTCTTCACATATGTCCATAATCTCCAAGGTAGCACCCAGACCTGTTCAGAACTGGTGGTCAAGAACACCACATATACAAATGTCGTAGATATAGCAAACTTGCTGGCTGACAGATTCAGTGAAAGTTTCACCCCTCCGTCCCCCCATCAGTAAATCAGGACATTCCCAGTACCTGCCCCCTTCCCATTATATCTAGGGATCAGGTCATCACTGCTCTCTCAAAGGCAAAAAATACAGCCTCCATGGGACCCGATAACATCCCAGGCTGCATTCTACATGAACTCAGGCAGGAACTTGCAGCACCATTAGGTGCCCTATTCAACCAAAGCCTGAATACCAGCTTTGTCTCAACTGTGTGGAGGACAGCCACCATCATCCCTTTACACAAAAGTGGAGCATCCACCGATCCAGGAAATTATAGACCCATCAGCCTAACTATCCTGATCTGCAAAGCCATGGAACGAATTATCATGGACCTCATTAAAAAGGACATGGCAACCTCCAAACACTCGATCCCACACAGTTTGGCTTCATCAAGGGGAAGTCACGTCTGTTAAATTTGGTTGACTTTTTTGAGACAGTCACTAAAGCCATGGATAAGGGGAAGACAGTGCACACCACCTACCTTGACCTGGCCAAAGCCTTCAACACTATTCTGCACTTAGGCATAATAGATAAACTCTCTCAGCTAGGCATCAATCCGTATGTTACCAGATGGGTAGCTAACTGGCTCACTGATAGAACTCACCTAGTCAAAATAGGGGAAGGCAACTCAAGCAGTAGACCCGTATTAAGTGACATACCCCAGGCTTCAGTCTTGCTGCCTCTATTATTTGGGATATATTTTTCTGAGATGCAGGCCAAAACCAGTAGGCTATGGCTGACCATGTTTGCAGATGATTGCAAGCTGGGAGCTGTCATCAATTCTCCTAGTGACGTGGACATCCTCCAAGAGGGTCTCACAGAAACAAATGACTGGTGCCAGAAACATGGTGTCAACCTGAATACAAAAAAATGCTTCATCATCCCCTTTCTGGAGAGTGATGTCCCCACAAATTATCACATTAATAACAACATCCTAAGCACACAGTCAGTTGGCAAGAGATTTAAAGCACCCAGGTTGACAGCAACCTCACTTTTGACCACCATGTTGCTTCCATTGTGCAGAAAGCTATCTACGTGGCCCTCTTCATAAGTAAAGGTATCTCATCCAGGGACAAGGAGGTCATAACATCCCTATATTCTTCCCTTATAAGGCCCATTATTGAGTACAATGCCCCATTCAACATGTACCTCGCAAAGGACATGCAGTAGCTGGAGACACCACAGAGGTTCCCTGCCTGGAGAATCCAGGGCCTCAAAAATCAACCATACACAGATAGGCTAAAAGCCCTATCCCTCTACTCTGTTTCATACAAACTCCACAGAGGTGACCTCTGTCTGGAATACAAGGCAATCTTGGACCTCTCCTTGATGGGACTGCTGCATATCTGTAAGTCAAACTCCACTCGAATAACCCGCACACACAGCCTCAACCTGGTCTGTGACATCAATAGGACTTACTGGTGGGACAGATTTGTGTTCCAGAGATTTCCCCATCTATGGAATAGACTCCCTCACCATGTCAAGCAGAGTACCTCTTTACCCCTTTTTAAGTGCAACCTGGATAACTGGATGGGAAGCCCAGAAAGGCACATCCCTGGTGGCATTCCACCCAAGTCCCTGCTGGACAGGGGCATTGGGTGCTGATTTGTCTGTGCATGGGCAAAACTCTTGGCTAGGCTTATAAGAGCCTCAGGGCCAATAGCCTAGTAACTTTCTATGATCCTATGATCCTATAGGGTGGGGCAAATGGGGGCTGCTACCTGGTTGCAAAATGTTACATGGTGTGATTGAGGTGTACTGATCAATCTTTAGTGCATTGCTTTATTAACATTCAGAAATGAATGCTGGTATGGAATTTGCAGTCAGAACTGAAATGATTAGCAGTCTGTGTGTGACATAAATACCTGTAGCACCTACTTGCTGCTACAGTTTAAAAGGAAAAAAAGAGTTTTCTCTCTTTTTTTTAATAATGAACTGAAGTACTTTAGTGCTCATTATGTGGCATAAACTCTAGCAACTCTAGAAGTTTTTCTTTTTAATCCTGGGGAATCAGAGGATCATTACCTACTCATCTGCCTCTGTAACTGTGTTGTACTGCAGCTTGAACCCTCAATAACTGTATTTATCTACTGGAAACACTTTTTTGCTCATTTGCATATGCTCTGCATGCCATCTACATTTGGTATAAGTGTTTTATAGCAATCAGGTGTAACTTGGATGTGAAACTTTCATTTCAGAATACCGGTGAAGTAATGTCCATCCACAGTCACTTACTAAGTGCCGGTAGCTGTATTTCCAGTATAATGGTGTACCATCAGTGGGATCTCTAATTATAGTACATTTAAAGTGCATTTAGGATTACCTGCTAAATTATGTTTGCACATCATTGTATACTGTTCACAATCTACTTCACCCTTAAATATAATGTATGCTAATTTTTTTTCCCGCTTGTATTGATAATTTATGTCTGTGGCTGCTTAGCATTGAGCTGGGGTGCTTGTGTCTGCCTTAAACCCCTTGGATTTCTGGTTTTAAAGGTAGAAGAAGATGTCTACAGGGAAGACATATGCCTCTTCACTGGTATTCTGAAATGGAAGTTTCACATCCAAGTTACACCTGATTGCTATAAAACACTTATATCAAATGTAGATGGCATGCAGAGCATATGCAAAAAAAAAAAAAAAAGAATTTTTCTAAGCTTGTTTCCTGCCTTTCCTGTGGGTAGTCTAGCCTGGATATACTTTTGCTGTGTCCAGGACTATTTGTAGGCTTCTAGGCCCCCAAGCCTTTCTGTGTTGGAGGGAAGCCTTCTAGCTTAATTCTTGTTTCTAGCAAGAACTAGCCAGTTTTTTGTTTCAGCACTTGTTCAGAACTTATTGTAAGCACTAAATAAGCTACAAATTACTACAGGACTCAACTTTCCTCACTGTCTAGAGGAAAACAATTTATAGTACTTAACAAATAAGCACCTATCCAGGCATGTCTAAAGGTCAGCCCCCGGTGTTTTCTCCTGTCTACCTGATGAATCTGGGCATCTTGGGGCAATGCAGTAATTGCCTCAAGCGTACAGAACCAACCCACTCCCTGCTACCTTCACCCCAACACTACAACCTGTGAGAGATGCACTTATATAGCCAAACTGGAAGCAAAGCTCTCTTCATCCAAGACTGGACTAGACAGTCAAGATGAGAAGGTAAACACTTGCACCACACCACACTCAGCACATAGTCCCTCAAAACCTACACCACCAAAACACACACATAGAAACACAAAACACACACCTACATTCGGCTGGAGGTACTCTCAGTAAAACCTCGCCCAAGAAACAGGGATCTCCAAAGCAGAAAACACAAGCAACCTCCAACCCCAACACAACTCCAAAATGACACATATGCCCACAAACTCAGTGTGCCACTCAACCCCACAGCCCATAAGGCATAACAACGTACCCAACGAAATCTGGGCCACCCAGGGTCATGGGGTGACTCTATAGTCAGGCACACTGATGTTCCACTCCACCAGGCTAAACAGGAGAAAAGTTACTGTCATTGCTGCCTGTCGGGTGCACAGGATCCATCACATCGATGCAGCCACTCAGGTCACTCTACAACAAGTACAAATATGACTCTTGTCATTGTGTCCATGTTGGTGTGAATGACCTGAGACGCGTACCTCCTTGGACTACATGAAAAGGGACATGGAGGAACTGTCCAATCTTGTAGCCTAGGCAGGTATGACCCCTAGCCCTGAGTAGCATCCTGCCCATCACCCAGAATGATACCACAGTACAAGGACAAAATGATTGACTTCAACAATTGGCTAAGCTTCTGGTGTCATTCTAAGGGGATCCAGTATCCTGTCTGCCTGGGATGACATGATGGGGCACAAGTCACGATGCTTTCCTAGAGATGGCCTGCAATCGTCGCCTGTATGGCCCCTGGGATTCCTTCCGTGGATACTGGGCCTAAGGCCAGCTCTAGCCCACCACCTATAGTGCCTTTTTAGGCAAGGTTCAAATAACAAATTCACCACCCTAACAATTTTGAGCAAGAAGAATCTGTGGTATTGCTACTCAATGCTAGAAGTCTAAAACCTCAAAATGCACTCTCGAGGCACTCTTTAAAATGGAAAGCATCGACATCTGTGCAGTGACAGAGACCTGGTTCTAAGGCTCCAGAGAGGATTACCCCTGCATTACCAGGCTATAATTCATGTATTCACACACATTCGCCACCTAACCTGGACCGAAACACATTAAAAAGCGGAGGCGTGTCCATATTCAGCTAAGGGATATCCACACCTCCAGGCTAGATAATGCATCCGAGATTATCCAAGTGCAACTAACTCTGGGCAAGACCGCAATCCAAATTGCAGCTTTCTACAGATCCCCCACCATGTCCCAGGATTCCCACTACCTCATTTCTGTTAATACACTGAAAAAATATTAGGGTATAAACCTAACACCCTAATAATGGGCGACATTTCTAACTACCCTACCATTAACTGGGAAAACTACTCATGTACCAACTCTTGTGCTCGAATCGTTTTCTGAATTCATAGATTCCAATGCCATGGATCAACTTATCCACACCAGGGCAGCAATATCCTAGACCTGGTTATTACCAACATGGCAACCGGTGCTCCACAGAGGTCAGTTCCTCATTGGTCGAATCGACCGCCAGCTAATACCCTAGGGCATCACATCCCTCCCCACCCCCATTAGAAACCACAGTAAAAATTTCTCCAAAGCCATCTTCAAGCACAACAGACAAGTGGTAAACTTCACAACACCCATGCTAATGACAATAGAGAGGTATGACTGCTGAATCTACAGAAATGCTTTATAAGCACTTACATGAGTGCATGGATCGTGCAATCCTAACAGAACAAGATGCTATCCACTCCAAAAAAAAGGAAGGCAATCTGGTGGTCTACTGCTATAAACAAACTCTACAACAGAAGAAAGAAACTGTTGCAAAAAGAGTAAAATCGACTGAGTTGGAGAAACTCCCTGGTCAGCCTCCATTAAGAAGCTGAAATCCCTCATACTGCAAATCCTTCAAAGCTAGTTATGAAAACAAAATTGCCACTGACTCTAAAGACAACCACAAAGCATTCTATAGCTATGTCAAAGTCTCAATGGCAACACTCAGATCTGCTCTGAGTTACAGCACAATGGCACTAAATATATAGAACCAACGGATATTGCCAGCATCATCTGGCGAATGGGTTTCAGTGCTAACTTTACCCTCTGTCATCCCTAAAGGCCCATCTCTATACCAGAAGAATGCAAAGTTCCACCTTAATCATGGCTGCACAGGTAAAAAACACACTATCCAAAGCCAAGACCACAGCATCCATGGGACATGTGACACATCCCAGGCTGGAACACACTTGAACTTCTGGGAATGAACTGGCACCCCACCTAAGTACCATGTTCAATCATAGCCTACCTCGGGCTATGTGCCCACTAGATAGTTGCACAATGACAGTTATCCACTCCACAAAGGGGGCCACCACAGACCCAGAAACTACACGCCCCATTAGCCCTACTTGAGCCTGGTCTGCAAGGCTATGGGCTCCTCATCATGGAAGTTATAAACAATGACATCGGTAATCTCAAACTCAGACCCCACCCAGTTCGGGTTTGTAAAGGCAGATCTGTCTCTAAACCCCGTGGAGCTTCTTTTGAAGCAGTCACCAAAAGCCGTAGATGAGGTAGGTGGTTTGCACAGCCTATCTCGATCTCGCCAAGGCTTTGACACCATCCCCACTCTGGAATTATAGATAAACTACTAAACTGAGTATAAATCCCTATATTTACAAGATGGGTTGCCAACTGGCTCACTGACCAGAACCCACACTGTAAGTAAGGGCTCAAATCCAGCTTCAGACCAGTGAAGCAAGTGGAGTACTACGAGGTTTAGTCCTGGGTCACTCTCCTGTTTGGTATCTACTTCTCTGAAGTACAGGCCAACACAGAAGGTCTTTAGCTGTGGGATTACGCAGATGACTGCAAACTAGGAGCCATAATCAAAACTCCAAAAGATGTGGACATCCTTCAAGGGCCTTGCTGAGACACTTGCCTGGTGTCAAAGCCATGGCATAAAGCTCAATGCCAAAAGTGCATTGTCATTCCTTCTGGTAAAACTCAGTACCATGAACTACCACATAGGTGGTAGTCTACTTAACACTGAAAGCGTGATAAGAGACCTTGGGATACAGGTGGACAGTAGTCTCTCCTTTGATAATCACATCGCCACAGTAGTCAGGAAATCCTTCTATATGGCGCACCTCATCATAAAGGTTTCTCAACTTCAGGAAAAAGGGTCATTGTTCCTCTACTCGTCACTCATTAGACCCATTATAGGTACAATGCCTTTTGGTATGTACCTCTGAACATCTACAACAACTGGAAAGTCCACAGAAATACTCACAAGAGGGATTACTGGCCTCCAAAAGATGCCCCATGCAGACCCTCCCAAAAAACTGCAGCTTTACCCCGTCGCATATCACCTACTCAGAAGGCGATCTCTGCCTAACACACAAAGCTATGTCAAACCCAGGCTTTGGAGCATGCTCACTTAAAGAAATCCCAATCCCTATGAGCTACATGCTCTGGGGACTCAAACCTCATCTTACAATAAACAGAGCATGCTGGAGGGGATGAGCTCCTGTCCCAGAGACTTCCATACTCTGGAACAAACTACCTGTCTATATCAAAACCAGCTCTCATTAGCACTCTTCAAAAGGAAATCTTGTTGACTGGATGAGATAGTAAATTCACCGAGGATCACTTCTGTGGCTCTGCTTTCGACAGTGGCACAGGAAAATGAGCCCACTGCTTGGGTGGCGAAAGACAGAGGTACCTTTGGCTGACATATAGGCCCTAGGGCCAATAGCTGGCCACCTACCCTGCTTGAACCTATGAACCTATGATTACTAGAATCAAAGATAAGTGCCTATACAAAAACTGCAGTGACCAAGCGCATACATTTCTAGAACCTTGCATAACACAATTGTGCAAATGACCTCTAGATTTATCTAAGCCTCTGTCAGATTGTGCAATAACACATTGACTCTATACGCAATACACTGCATAACACAAGCACTTACCCAGAAGTTCACTAATCCTCCGTGTAGACTAGATTAGTCTTACATTGAAGAAACCAATCTAAAAGTACCAAGATGGCAGCCGCCATGCAATTAAA
>NW_025053973.1:0-9870 GCF_019279795.1 Protopterus annectens
TGTATGTATGTGGGTTTTTAGATATATGGTGAGAAATGATCACTAACCTTTTACACGTGGTGACTAACCCATAATGGTGATGCATTGCACTACCCTGTTGGATGCCATAGGTCCCAGCCATACCTGGCTGCTACCTGTGCATGTAACTTCTCTGTGACACGCCAGTGTGGGTGCATAGTACTGTGAGGGTTATGACCACATAGGCAAGTGGTCCCCAGCCGCACACCATGGGTGTGCGTTATAGTGGTGTACACCCCATGAATGTGTGGCCATGTTCAAATTGTACTGTTACAGGGTTCCTACTGCTGCATGGCGGCCCAGCCAACAAGTGTCACCTCACAACATCATTGGCCAGACTGCTGTGTACAACCCCCGCACCATGTCACCATACCTGTAATGTGTCCTGCTATGTATGTCAACGCCTCTGTCCAGCAGTAGCCTGTGGCACTGACCACGCGCCAGGTGCAGTATATGTGCGGACATCTGTGTCATGTTGGTGTTTCCAACAGTCATCAGGTTGAGGGTACATGTAGCATGCTGGATATTGCCAGACGCGCAAGCCTGTGAGCAACTCACAGTTACAGGTGGGGGACTGCAAAGATTGCTACCGGTAGGCACATGCAAGTAGAGCATAGGAGGGAACCAGGGTATCACAACCAACATGGTGCTACATAGATGTAACTCGAGGCAACATACCATGAACACATCACAATGCATGCTGCACCTGCACTACATGACATGGTATGACCGCTGCACGCCGACAGTGCACAACCTATGTCACATACACATCTCTCAGTATTCACACACACAACCACTGCAACATACACATCCTCTACAACTATGCATACACAGGTAATATCACATACACATCTTCTCAGTATTCACACACAACCCCTGCAACACAATACCACATCCCCTCACTATGCATACACAGGCAATATTACATACACCTCTCACTATGCTGTTCGCCACCCTATGCATCAGAATATTTGTGCATAACCCTGCAACCGGATGGTGTGGATGACAGGGATGCTGGCAAGACAGGCTTCATCATATGCACAGGGTAGATATGTTTGCCAGAGGCATAGGCTGCACCAATGGATAACATCATGTGTGTCTGTAAGAGCCAGTTAGTTGACTGGACATGCTCTGTGCAGAATGCATGTGGGATGTTGTGGAGCCCTACAGTTGTATTTAAGGTGTGTGTGTATGTGTGTACACAGTTCTGCCATTTGTGAGGCCTACATGGGGTATAATTGACAGCCCCAGATTGTACAGAGTATGTAAGGTTGTACAGCTCACTGTGTCCGGGCCCATGACCACGTGACCTGTGCTTGCCTTGGGGTTGCATGGGCACTACCAGGTGAGGTCCAGAGTGTCTACTGTCCGATGACAGCATGTCTCGCTTAGAACTGTGTCCTGGGCTGAGAATCGCCCAGGGCCACGCCCATGTGGCCTCGCCTGTGTCTCTGGTAAAGCCACAGCGCAGCACCAGCTGCACTAAGCTACCAAGCTACTGGCACTATGCGGGAGCGGGCATGTGAGGTGGCACGCTCATGTCAACCTACACTCAGGGTGGTGTTGCTGACTCTATGTCCACATGGCTGTGGTGGTCGGTGCCTCACTCCTACCAGATGTTCCATCACAGACAACTCCCCGCCGTGGGACTGCCATGCGCTCGTCAAGGAGATTCCCACCATTTCACCTAATTGCCTATCTCCAGAACATTGAAGCAATCTGCTGTTGAGCATTTGCCAATGCCTGATGTTGTCATTTAGCACATGGATAGCAGCCCTCTGCTGCCTCTTCCCTTCTCTGTTCTGCCATTCAGCACATGCCTGTGCCACCATTACAGTTCTGGAACACGCGTCTGGTGATACCCAGCTGCTGGGCAAGCTTCTGTTCTGCAGGTGCATGTCTGCCAGAGGTCCTCCTATGAGCAGCATCAGCCACATGCCTGTGTGGCACATCTGCGTAGTCATTACACTGGACACCATGGTGTGTGAGATACACCTTCATGAAGCCACCACACGTTCCTTGTTCCATCGCTTAAAAGACGCTGACTGTCCTTCCTCTATGGCCACTAGTGATGCGGTGTATGTGTTGGCAGCAGAACTGTTTATGGGAAGCAGGGGACATAGCTGGGATGGTAAACATTGGCACACATTCAGCTCCCCTGACAACCCTGCCTGTACCTCATGCATATGTTCATCACCGCTTAGTATCTGTGGGGACACTAACATCAGATGGACCGCAGGGAGGGTAACGCTTACCTACATCACCTGTGAATGCAAAGAAATACTGTAAAGTACAATAGACACAAACACACACACACACACACACACACACACACACACAAACACAGACACACACACAGACATAGACGCACACACACACACACACACACAAACACAGACACACAGACATAGACACACACACACACACACACACACACACACACACACACACACACACAGACACACACAGACACACACACACAGACACACACAGACACACACACAGACACACACACAGACACACACACAGACACACACACACACACACATCAAGACACACACACGCATTAACACACACCATGCATGTGATTTGCCAGATGGCATGCAGCATGCCTGCAATACAGCAGAGGGCATGCAGCTCAGACATTAATATTGTTAGTGAGCATACCTCCCTGGGATGCACACTACAGCAAGCAGGTGTCAAATCATCCTCCACAACACTGTCAGTCTCTAACACATGGTGATGAATCACAGCCTGGCAGCTCCCAACATGTACATTTTAAAAGTTCCCCGATGTGTTTACACCTATGGTGCAGTGTTTGGGAATACACAGGTGTGTGTGTGTCGCTTTCACACTTTATACTATTGTGCTGTGAACACCGATGATGTCATAGGGTGTGTATGTACGATCGTAGCTACAGGTTATCTTATGTGTTTTACTGCCAGAACTACTATTGTGGTGCCTTTGGTGTTGAATTACATTTGCCTGCCGTGGATTACCTCTTGACCTTCCCATTACATTTCTGCATGTTGCACCTACCATTTTCTGGCGTGCATCCTGTAAGCCTACTTTCATTTGTACTTTCCTGACCTGGCGATATCTTGCATTATGTGTGCTACTGCCGGTCTGCTGTCGGTTTGCTTTGCTCTGCTGTGTCAGGTCTCCTATCTTTGCAATCCAATACCTCCCCTCCTTTCTTTGCATTCCAATGCCTCCCCTATCCTGTTTTGCAGGTTTCTGCAAGCAGACTTGTCAGCTGCTGTCGATTGGCCTTCGTGGGTTGATTGGTGTTGATTGCTCATTAGTAATCCAATTACCCTACTTCCGCATTTCCTTCTTTTCTTCCCCTGACCTTCCTGTTTCTGCTATTGTTTGCGGCACGTGCGTCCGATTACTGGGTTTCGGGCAATTACTTGCAAGTACTTAGCCAATATCCAGATGCCCAGGGGTAACAGGTGCAAGCCATCCCTGGCAAAGCAGCGTGGCTTGTCAAGCATGACATCCCAAGCAGACAGACATTGATCCCCTTGAATGACACCAGTAATTGTGCCACTTGTTAAAGCTGATCATTCTGTGTTTGTACTGTGGCATCATTTTGGTGAGGGTAGGATGCTGCACAAGGTCAGTGTCATACCGGCCTGGACTACATAATCAGAGAGCTCATCTATGTCTCTTTTCATGTAGTCGTGGAGGTACATCTCAGGTCATTCACACACCAGCATGGACAATGACTGTGATCATATTTGTAATTTCTTGCTTTGGGGTGACCCAAGCGTACTTGTGTTATGTGGCATTAGTGCTTAGCAGCTCACAGGCATAACTTACTGTACCCTGTTCCCTTGTTCAGTCTGGTGAGCGGGACAGCAGTGTGTCTGACTTCATGGAGTCACCTATTACAACTGTATCAGGCATGTTGTTTCTCCTTCTGGCCTGTGACTGTTTGGCACACCAGCTTTCATTGTGTACTATGTGTTGCATGTGCTATGTTTGGAGGTAGTGGTTGCTTGGGTGTCTGCTTTGGAGGCCTCTGTTGATGTGGGTGTGTTTGTAATTAGAGCCTCCGAGAAATGTTTTCTGTGTTTATGTCTTTGGTTTGCAGTCTCTGATAGGTCTATGTGTGACTGGGTTTGTGGTGTGTGCGTGGTTAACTCTCCTCCTGACTAGTTTTGATGATTACTGAGTTGAGAGAGCTCAGCCCTCTGGTTTGGATAAATGGTTGCATCTCTCACATATATTTGTATTTCTTGGGAGGAGTGGGTTGTCTGTGTGTACATGGGGCAGGTGTAACATTGCCTCAAGATTCAACAGATTCAACTTGTTGTAGCTGGCCTTATTGGATTGTATGAGTGGACATATTTTATTGCCATACTACTGATCAGAGATTACTTCCCTTTAGGTGCGCTCTATCATGTAGTAGCTTCCTCATTCTCTTGCATGGTTTGGTAATGGCTGGGGTCCACCATGCCAGATGCCTGCATGTATGGCATTGTGTCTTGGTTTTATTTGGGATTGCATAATCCATGCATTCCTGGCAGTGTTCATGGAATGCCTGTATAATGGGTTCTGAGGTGTGGCCCATATTTTGCACATGAACAGGGCCTTTAATGGATTCCACATCAGTTTGGAGGAGTGCAACATTTGCTTTCCACAAGTTTTTCACTGTGGTTTTCTAGCCAGGGACTGTGGTCAGATGTGCACATCCGGTGTGATTACTCTATGGTCTGATCTTACCAGTGAGAGATACACTTCATCTTGCCATCCAGTACCCATGTTGCTGATTATCACATCCAGTATGCTTACCCCTCTGTGGGAGTGGTACGTTGTTCCTGAGCATTTTGGTTTATGGATTCTAGGAACCTTGTCCTAGGGTGTTGGAGCTAGAATAATGCTCCCAGTCTATGTTTGTGTATTTTCAGTCACCCAATATAATGTGGTTTGGAGAGCTTGATATATGCATGTATTCCAACATAGGCCAAGTGCAGTTCCTGGTGTTAGGACAGTAGACTGTAGCAGGCTATAAACTGGGAGGCAGGTTTAGCCACTGTTACTTAACCATGGCTATTCCATGCTGCTTCTTGTTGTGGTACCAACATGTGGGTGTGGTTATCCTTGACCATTATTGCTAGTCACCCTCCTTTTGTAGCTTGTTCCATGTTTTGGGGCTGTACAGCACAGTATGAGGTGTAACCTTGTAGTGTTAGGGTGCTGCTGTGAGCCTTGACCCAGTTTCTGTTACAGAACAGATATCAACATTCTCCATACTGGGGAGTTTGGACTGCATGCATCTTGCTGTTTAGACTTCTGGCATTGGGTAGCATTACATCTATGTTCTTATCCCTTGTGATACCTATGGAGGTGGTTTGTTTTGAGCTCACCTATTCAAGGCACGCTGGGGGGTAACAACAGCCTTTGCCAGTATCCATAAGGCCAGGACAGATAGGTGCATGCCACCCCTAGCAGGTGGAGCATCATGTCGTGCTCAGCATGTTATCCCAGGCTGGGCACACATTGATCCCTTGACTAACAGCAATACTTCAGCCAATTATTGCACCTGATCATCTCATCTCATATTGTGGCATCATGCTTGGTGAGGGTAGGATGCTAGTCAGGGTCATCAAGTTTGCATATACTACATAGTGTTACATTGCTTAACACATGGCAATCATGCCTCAGGTGGTGCTGCAGGGCTGCCTATGTTGGATGCACATACTACACTCCCTGTACATGTTTGAAAGCAGGTTGTGTCAACTTAGGCACCCCTTTACTATATGTGAGTCGAGAGAGGTATCATTTCCAGGTCCCTACTGAGCCAGTGTATGTGCTGTGTGTTGCCAAGGCCAAGGCATACTGGGCATGCCTCCTTCTGCCTACTGGGGCAGGCTCAGGTTGTTCCTCCTCTGAGTCACGCCCTACCTGTGATTGACTTGGCAATGGTGGGGGGCTGTTTGGCCCAGCTCTATGGTGATCCTGCTGCAGCTGTTTTCACAGAATCATATTATGTAGCATAGCACATACCATGACAATTTGGGTACATGTAGTTGGTGAGTACTGCAAGGCTCCACCAGATGTATCCAGGCACTGGAACCGTGACTTGAGCAGCCCAAACACACGCTCGATTACATTTTGTGTTTGTGCATGTGCCTCATTATGGCGTTCCTGTTCAGCTGTGTGTGCATTTCTGATGGGTGTCATCAGCCACAGCTCCAGTGCATATCCAGCATCCCCTACTAGGTGACCATGTGGGATGTCCCCACTGGAAAATGTCTGGTACAGCTGCGTCAGATGCCAGATATGGGAATCATGGTAGCTTCCAGGCAGCCAGCACACACATTCATTATTATGCCCTGGGCATCACACATGACCTGGCAGTTGATGGAGGGGAAGCCCTTGCGGTTAATGTAGGCCCTACCCCGCTCACCAGCTGGTGCTGATGCATATTCGTGCAGTCTATTGCACCCACTACCTCAGGGTATTCCGCTATTTGCTGGAAGAGCCACTTATTGCTAGCCAATGCCTCACGGGAATTGGGGAAATATACATGATCTCCGACATGTACTGACATGGCATCCAGGAACTGGTGCAGTACCCTGGATGCTGATGCCTGTGAGATCCCCATCATATCACCAGTTGGTCTCTGGAAGGTACCTGTTGCTAGTATTCTTAAGCCAACACATACCTTGGTTTCCACTGGGATGGGTTCCCTCTGTTGGTTCTGTGTGTGAGGCGTGGCCTGCACAGCTCAACAATTTGCTGCAGGAGGTCTCTGTCCACTATATAGCGCTCCACTATCTCCAGCTCATGTAACCCTGGTAGGTGACCCTGGGCCTATACACTCTTCTCCGCCTCCTCACTGTGGGTTGTCTGGCAGCATTTGCATTGTCACCACCCTCAGCAAGTCGCCTATGTCTCCTTATGACAGCTATGGCAGCCCCTAGCATTTCTTCTTTTTCAGTTTTCACTTCTAATAGCTTACTCCTGTCTTGCAGTGTCTCTTGAGAGAAACATCCTGCACTGCTGTTTGCAGAGTTTTAAGTGTTGGGCTGGGCTACTATTCTGCCTGTGTAATTATGCCTGCTTCTAATTGTTTTCACCTGCTAGCTCCAGCAGTATTCTCTGCTAGCTTCCTACTATTTCTGTTGCTTCCTTTTTCCTTTCTGTTTCCTCAGGGGGGAGCAACGCCACATACCTGTGCTGAAAACACGCCATAGTGGCTAAACACACGCACACATGCTTACACATTGTGCTTAGAATCTACTTATTTGGGTGAAACATTTATTACACCAGAGCAAACAGTCTTATAAGTCTGCCAACAAGCCCTATATGCTCAGTCTGCCTACACACGGCAAGCACACTGCCCTACTCGCGCCCCTCCTGGCACACACATCGCAACATGCACGCCCAGCAAGAAATCTTTGGTGTTGGCCATGTGTACACCTTCCATTTCCTTGACTTCCCACAGCTTATCTTGTGGCACTCCTCTTTTCCATGCATGTGTCTGACATCTGTCACGTCAGTAACACTGTCCTCCAGTGAACTGCATTTCCTTCTGCCATTCCCCTCTGTGATGTTACCTATCTCCTACTCTGTTCCTCCCCCTTATGTAACTCGGAATGTGCTCATTTGCTATGTGGGACGGTGGGATTCAGTATCCTAACACCCATTTACATAAGATTGCCTACTAATGCTTAGTTACATGTCTTAGACTCAGTTTCTTTAGCAAACCACTCAAACAGTGGCCACATAAAGTTGTTTTAGAAGCTCTGCTGGTCCCTGCATTGTAAATCCATGTATTGCATGTAAACCCATTAGCATTTGTGGGTTTATAACCTTTCCGCATTTTTATGTTTTATATAGCGCAGCTCGCTTTTGCGGCTGCGTTAACGCTTAAACATCGGGCGATCGCCGAAAAAAAAAATTTTTTCTCATATTTGCATCGGTACCTTCGTACAATGGCTGTCACATAATTGGCCATTGGCATGCTGCCCTGACACATAGGCACCTCTTTAGTTTGAGTGGACATCGCCCATTAGGGAAGATTTGTAGAAACGTACTCAGTTGTCAACTGAGTAACATTTCTGCAGCTAACACTCGACTCTTACACGTGGCTGGTTTCAGCTTTGTGGATCGCTAACTCACCTCTATTTGCATGCCTTTCGGCTGCAAGTGAGGTGATTAGCATTATCCGATGTTTTCAGTCCATGTAAGAGACATTTTAGCTGTTCTCTCTACATGGAATTTCGGCTGTTCCTGGATTGCGAGGGCTGCATGGAGTCTTACACTCCACTCAGAACTCCAAGCCTTCTTGAATCCTGCCCATTGTTTTGAATTATTACTTTTTTGTTCCCCTTACGGCTATATTCCTCAATCCACCTGTGTGCCTGAGGAATGCCTAATTGACATTACTTTTTTACCTGACCTCTGTGCATCAGTTTTTAAGCTGTTTGACAAGTTTAATTGCTTAGGATTTTTCTAATTTGCCATCAAATTCATATTTATTAACGCATTTTGTATAAGTACCTAACATTGTTGGCGCTAGTTGTAATTGCATATATATTGCATCTTTCAGTTAATGGCAGATGTTGGGATCTTTTTGTGCACTTGTTTCCCATTTTATTTTAACCTTTGAGCTGTTATCTAACCCTTCTTTTTAATGTGGTACCCATGATTTTTTCTCTCTTTTTTTTTTTTTTTTACAGTTTATCTAGAATAACTGCACTTTTACTCTATTCTGTTTCCCTGATCTACTTACAAGACTGCAATCTTTCCTGTCCCTGACTTGTATTAAAACAAATCTCCTGGACAGATGACACAAATCAAGTCCCTGAACCAAAACAGAGAAAGGTAAATCTCATCTACCTGAGACTTCGTGATTGACCGCTCCTGGTTCGCTCAGTAACTCGCAAGAGCAAGGAGACAAAAACGTGCTAATACAGAGAGAGAGTTTTGTCTAATTAAAATCAGGAAGTGAAACCATTCATATATATATGAGGAATCTGTTCACTCTTATTTTACAGTACATTGAGCAGCTCTTAAAAATAAAAAAGTCAGTCCCAGGTTTCAGGACAGAAATCAAATCTTTATTGATAAAAATGGTTATTATCACATGCATAAATGCAGTTAGCTTTTATGTTTTATTTTTATTTTTTTTTTTACCAGGTGACTGAATTCCTAGGCCATTAGGGCAAGAGAGAAACATTATGTTGTTAAATATCTCATGTAAATAAACAAAAATGTAAAGGATTGGAATGTCTACTACTACAATATATACATCAGCAGGAATATTACATTAGAGGAAGCAACATTTAGAAATCATTACATCAACAATGCTGAAGGAAAAATGGATTCAATAATAATACTCAATTCTACATGGAACTATGATTTCTTGTGACATTCTCGTATTTTGGAGGAGTTTTCTTCCATTCCAGGACATGAACAGCAGACTAGTGTGTGTCTTCCACTGCCTTTTGTAGCTTTAGTCATGATACATAAGCCCCCTACAAAGAGAAGACATCGTAATAATTATTGAAGGCAATAAAAAAAAAGTTTTATAGGAAGCATACATGCGAAAGTGTAATTAAATGATCTGTAAGGCTTGTATTTCTGAAACAAAGCTTTGGGTAAATATACCCTTTTCATATTCCTTTTACCAAAACCATCACTTACAAATATCCCCTAATGCATTTCATTCAACAAATCTGATTACACACACTCACATTAAGTCCCATCAGTCACAATGATCAATCTTTGAGAAAAAAACACATAAACATTTAATGAATGAAAATAATGAAATTTCAGTGAACTTCTGAAATCATGGTCTGAATTTGTAAAATTGGAAATAAGTTGAGGGGCACT
>NW_025053974.1:0-8381 GCF_019279795.1 Protopterus annectens
GCATATGTGTGTGTGTCAGGGTGTGGCTAGCAGGGCTGCGAAGCATATATGTTCATCTACCAGAGGGGGGATATCCGTAGGTTTAACACACAGACACATGGAGGTATGGTGCATGCCGAGGGTAGTGTAGGTATGGTATGTGTTGTGTAATGTGTCACCCAGCTATGTGTAGTGCATGGCCAAGCATGTGTGGGTACATGGGAGTCCATACTAGGGAAGTGTGGGTTGCTGTCAGCACATGGCAGTAGCAACTGTCCGAGGTGCAATGTACAGTATGACAACACAGCCAGCATGTAACCTGTGGTGTACAGTGTACTCTCTGTTGCGTGTCACAATGTGTCTAGCGGTCACAAACATGGGTATCCGAACATGGAGTACCTATGATGCATTGTGTTCGGAAAATATACAGTATGTGTGTAAATCATTGTGTGATGTGGGATCCCCTCACCTGTGTGTGTTGCAGTCCAGGTATGTGCCTGGGAGGTATGATCTGTGTACAATCTGGACTGGCAGGTGTGCTGTGCAGAGCATGGAGGCAGGTCCCAGGCACCGCAGATAAATGTCAGGCGTGCCTTACTGTGTGTGCAGTGCTTGTGTGCAGCACAGTGGAGAGTGCAAGCATTGTCACACATCACTGCATGCCGTGCCTGCCTGTGACAGCCCTGCTGGAGACAGACATGTGACACCGCTGCAGAGGCAGCATAGCATGTGAAGATGTACATGTGGGCCCCACACCCTAGGCAGATGTCCGCAGGTCATGTGTGCCACAGTAGTGTGGTTGACCACGACTGTCATACTGGACAAATACCACATGCCTGTATAAGTACAGTATGAGCATAGTCAACAGTCGCAGTGACAGAGTAGGCCAATGTACAGTATCCACGTGTGCAGACCACTGCCTACTGTACACCTGGCTAGACACACCCGGAGGGTGAATATACCTTTGAGCCATCACATGTCCCAGTCCACGTAGCCTGTACAATGTCATCACAGGGTGGTCACAATATCGTGTGGTAAGACAGACACGTTGTACCAGGTGATGTGTCATGTGTGCATATGTTGAGTTGCACAGCCGTTCACATGTCCGCAACATATCGGTGCATGATGTATACTGTTACATGATGTGTGGAACTGCACTGTGACCCACAACAGGGCCATCTGACACAGGTGTGTTGTGAATGGTGTAACCCATGTTCACACAGGATACACACTGCTGCTGTTGGCAGCCATGCTGGTGGCTACCAGTGGTGCCTGCAGTGGTCATACAGACATACTGCACACAGTGTTCATGCAGGGATGTCCATTGTTGTGGATGATGTGTTGCTACGTGAAGGTAGGTGTGTGTTGTGAATGTTACACATCCAGATGTCACCATCTGGCGCAGTCATGGTCGTCGACAGCATCACACACATCCACAGCGGTCAGAACCCTGTCCTGAGAATGTGTGTCAGTCACCCTCGTACTGTGTGACATATGTGCACATGGCAGAACACCTCCCACTGGTCGGATAACAGTGTCAGCTAGGATGGCTACGTGATGGCTGGAATATGCTGTGATAATGTACAATGCTGGTAGCCCAATGAAGTACCTGGAATCACACACAGTACGCCATGGCTGCCATGTAAACCATGCACAACAATGACTGTCTGACAGACACAAACAATGCGTTGACATGTTGAACATGCACACATGAGAACACCCAATGAGGTATGTTGCACATATCGATGTACAACTGTCATCTATGGCCATAGCATGGATGCAGACGCACATGCCCCACAGGCAGTACCACGTGATGTAGGTAGGGGGGCATTGCTCGTGTACATGTGACAGTTGCTGTACCGCCACATGTCCTGCATAGCCGTCATGTAGGGGTAGCAGTGGCATGTGACTGTTGGACATGCCTGTACATTTGACCATGTCCCACAGGACATGTGTTACGTGTGTACAACATGTGTTGTGCCGTCATCAAGCTGTGAAGTGTACGGCTGCCAGTGTACCTGTGTGACTTGTTCTGCGATGGGTGCAAAGGCACGTAGTACTGCATTGCATGCCCACATGCCCCACACAGGTGCATAGCCTGAACATACAATACAAAGAGGGTGTTGGATGATAGCAACCCACAAGAGGAGATGGGTGCGGTGGCAACCCACTACCACATGTTGTATCGGTGTGCATGTCTATGACACATTAGCACCGAAGCTAGCGGAACAGCAGTACAGGGTTGCATGCATATATGTTCAACAATATCCCTGTGTGTCCCACCACTGGCCCGTGGACAGACAGACACCAACACAATGTGCAGATATGATATGTGCACAGCACATCACCGATGCCTACTGTAGAACAGGCTTACTGTGTAGACATGTGCACAGTAGGTCTCGCCACACTCAAACACGTTATGTGCGAACCACACCAATAGTCCAGGCCATGCCACAGGCGGACGTGCGCATCTGTGTATGCGTCTGTGAATGTCTCCCGGGATAGCAGTATAGCTGTGTCTCTGTAGTGAGCAACATAATGAATGGGTTGTATGTGTGAGGGGTGCGTCATCGTGTATGGTCAGATCGACGATACCATCAGTGCCCCTGCTATGTGAACATCCCTGTCCCCATACATGGATACCTATGCTGTGCCCAACACCACGTTTCCGTGGGAGGGATGGCGGTGTGCAGTGCACCAGCAGACATGGGGTGGCAGCAGGCACTGGATGTAGACATATGTGGTACCCGTCAGTCAGGCAACCATCCATGTGCGGGATAGCAGTGTGTGGCCACATACAGCACTGTGTTGATCAATATGCAGCACATAGCACCTGTCAGGGTTAAAGTGTATGCATTGATGTGCGATACCTGAATGCACCAGGCACCCACCCACCAAGCAGCGTGCAGCCTACCTTGCATAAGGCCAGTGACCACACCATGATGATAGACATGTGTAATGTCCATATACACATAGCAATGACATATGGAATGGACAGCCACCCTGCCAATATCATTACCCCACAGGTGGATCACATACCAGTGCCATGTATGTGGCATACCCTGCCATACCATGCAGCCCTGCCCAGCAAGGCTGCGTGCTATCACAGTCCTACATGGTGCGATGGACAAAGGCACTGTCACTATCAACCGTCCACAGCAGTAATGTGGCGGTGATGCACCTGTGGTGTTACAGGTGCTGTGTGTTGCTGTGGACAGCGTGTGCACATGCTATGCATGACCTTTCCTGCTAATGTGACATGGTTACACATTGTCCTATGTGTATCACATGTGCAACACAGGTGAGCGTGGCAAGTTGTCCAACACCCGTACAGTGCTGTGTGGATGTACATGGCACAACACATGCATGTGCAGGTGTCTATGTGTATGTGTGCAGTGCCACTGCTGATGTTCATAATGGCTGTGTACGTGATGTCTAGTGACAAATACACAGCATCCAGGTGAAGAGTAGAACAGTTGTCACATGGGGACCCGTGCCAACTGATATGGACACAGGTGCAGGCAGGTACACATGTCCACAGCAGGCTAACATCAACATGGTGCGTGTACAGTGTGATGAGGTGACACACAGATATGATATGACACCCACTGCTCAATGGTGTGTCGGCAACACATCGGCTGTGTCACTGCCATGATGCATCGCAGAGATTACTGTGCAGATGTTGTACATGTCATAGCAATGTATGTCCAGCAGTATGCCAGCACAGCAGTGTAAATGTGACCTGTCACCATCATTATGTCTTACAGATAATGCCACGTTCCCGGCTGCCTGCCTTTAGCTGACAGGAAGATGAGGTGATAATACCGTTGCTCCATGATAACTATGACATCCTGTTCAGCCACGTGCCACTGCAGGCACAACAACGTGAAGACATGTGGCGGGATATGCGCAGGGTGAACACCTGGGCGGCCACAACCCGCACATATCAACAGATCCGCGCACTGCACAGACCTAATTAGGCATGCGAGACAGCGTGCGCTGCAATCGCCAGACAACAAGGTGGGACGGGTGGTGGGCCTGAACCCAGCCCCACTCACCGCAGGAGCTCCTGGCCAGTCTGGGGACACCCATGGAACAACATGCTGAAACCCTGCATCCATCGTGGAGGTGGGTGTCTCCCAACCAAGCTTGGAGCTGCCTGGTAAGTCAGTGTTGCATGTTTGTATGATAAGCGGCGTAGGGGTGGGTGTCATAGTACAACACATAATATAGCAACACATGCCAGGTATACAATGCTATGCAGACATGTGCATAGCACATGCTAACACCTGAGTGCATGATGTGACATGCACAGTGCTTACCGTGGCGATAGTAATGGATAATGTGTATACTTTTGTGTGCCCTATACAGAATGCGTCTGGCGTGTCGCACAGACATGGGTCTGTCGCAGGTAAGACTGTTGCTATTAAAAGGCATGATACAGTTATCGACATTTCTATGTCCAGGTATGACATACCGTTGTGCCAGTCTGTTATACAGGTTGCACCACCCGACACACCACTATGTACAGTAAATTACAACCGTTAATTATAGACCATGCAGCCACATAACCCATGATTGGCGTGTATTGCAGTCAATATGCGTATTACAATGGCGGAGGTGTTCCACAATGGCTGCATGTGTGGTAATACCATCCCGGTATGCCTCTGCGGTACAGTACCACATGAAAGTGAGCTGCAGTCACGGCCCGTTGGGTGTTACCACCACCACCTTGGAATATGCCCTGCATTTTGCACCACGCGGGTAATGACATGGCTGGTATACATGCGTGTCATCCCTACGCAGCATTATCGCACCATGACATGACCTATATATATGCATGACGCAGACATCCATCTCCATAGGGAATCGCCTCAGACTATGATACGGTTGTATGTCACATAGATTTTACCACAGGGCTGTGTACATCACGGTAATGGAACCAGATAACCTTGGCCATGGTTGATACCTACGAATGTTGCCACAATTCCAGTGAATTCACCCGTTGCACCTAATCCACATAGTGGGCTCATCACTGAGTGGACCCCTGGACATCCGATTAAGTTACACCAGAAATGGAATGCTGTCTGCAGCCACTAGAGGTGCCACAATGTCTACCACATATCGTGCTGTTGAACAGACGACTTACTACGAACGTATACAGCATATTAATCCCGGAGTCTGCTGCGTGCGTGGCACAATTAATACCCACTGTACGGCAGCTATTTACTGTCCTAATACCTGCACAGACATCCAGCATTTACATGCATTTCTATCTGTAGACATTTTTATAACACTGCACATTGTGACATCCGTTGATGGTGCGTAATGGTGCTCATTATCTTTATGTCGCCCGTGTGCTACGGTGTATCTGCGCGATGATGAAACCTGCATGAATGTGTGCACAAGCCTATAAAGACACCGCCTGATGTAGTGTACTCCAGGGCGGTATGCATACCACTATTAATGTCTGGACTGCATTCGCTGGGTACAGCCAGTTGGAATGCCATGCCACCGTATCACATGCATGATGGTAATGTGTGTGTGTGTCAGCGTGTGTATGTCGGTGTGTGTCGCTGTGTGTCGTATTATTGTGTGTGTGTGTGTGTGTACCGTGGTATTGTATGCGCAGCTTGCGTTGTCTTTTGTGATACGGTTTCAGGTCTGCGTTCCCCTCCCCTACTGTGGTCCATCTGATGCTAGTGTCCCCACAGATACTGGTGACTCGCCAATGCATGAAGAGCACAGGCAGAATTCCGGGTGAACATATTGCCATTAGAGAACTTATCACACTTATGTCCTTCATCCCGCATGGTTGAATGCTGACATACAACACTGTTGCTCATAGATATTACTGGACAGTCGGCGTCTGTTGGCACAGAGCAGAGTGGTGGCTGCGAAAGGTGAGGTACACACCATGTTGCCAGTGTATGGTATTGCCATAGGCATGTGAGTGCGCATAGGAGAACTGCGGAACCACCGTGCAGGGTGCAACTGAGTAGAACCAGGCGCCTGTTTCAGACTGGTGATTGCAGGCACATGCCGATGAAGAACCTGAAAGAGGCCAGAGGTCGCAATCCGTTTGCTTAAATGAGAACATCGATCATTGGCGAATGCCAGCGGCTGCGATGTTCTGGATAGTGGAAGTGTTTGGATCTCGGCGAGGGCGGCCATCATTAATGGTATCCCTACTACGGAACACCTGGTAGGAGGGTAAGGCATAGCGCGTGTAACACCACCAAGTGCAGATTCGGCGTGCGTGCCACCTCCATACCACAGTGCTGAGCAGCAGCGAACATGCTACCAGCACATCGGGACACAGCAGGCCACGGACATGGCCCTGGATGTCCCAACTGGACGTTTCCAGCGGACATGCTCTACCTCCACCCGGTGATACCCCTCGACCCCAGGCGAGCTTGCAGGTCCCTTTCTAAGCGCGGAACTGATGCAATACCACTACGGTCTGGAGCTGCCAAGTATACCCGACAGGCATCACAGATGACTGGTCACACAGCAGACACAACATGGCGAGGGCTCCATCACATCATTCTGCATGCCCAGTAGGAGGCCCTTACCTGATGTCATCCATTGGTACAGCTATGCCCATGGCACATCACCCTGTTAGCAAGCCTCTGCTTGGCGAGAACCCGTGAGCTACCGCCAGTTGCGGTTCGTATGATGCACAGGACAAGATAGTGAAAGTGTATGTGATACCTGTGTCTATTAATCGCATGAATGCGATGTGTATGTTGTGGTGGTTATTATGGAGTCGTATGTGGCGGTCATGCACTGACATCGACGCCATGGCAGATTGCGGGTGCAGCGATGTTGTTTTTATTATTTACTGCGATGCGGAATTTTCGAAATGATATAGTGTACTTGCATGTGCGACACTGGCATTCCCCACATGTGGTGTGGGGTACCCTGACACATCTGGCAATCAGCACTTATAGCACAGGTACGCCGCGGCATGGACCTACGCTTAGGTATGTCCTAAATGTGTAATCTGGCAGAGTGTGTATTAACACCTGGGATAATACCCATCCGTGGTCCCACATCCCCATCCAGCGGCACCCAGAGGGCTTTGAGCGCCTCACACATCCATACGTCGATAAAGCGGTGCACGGATTAAAGGTTGGTCGGGGCCTCTGCTTCACATGGGCCCAGCGGTACTCATCCGTGTTGTGGGGGTCTCAGGTGTTGACTGTTCCCTCAGCGATCCTGGTCATCTTAGGTGGTGAGTGTTGATGCGCCAATCATTGAGGTGTGATGTGTACAGGGGTATGTTTGATAATGGTGATTCCTTCAGGTGGCCACAGTGGAATGTTACCGGCATTATTGGTGTTGACAGAGGTTACCCAGGTGTGGTACCGGTATTCCCTGAACGTCCACATGTTGAATAGTTACCATACGTCGGGCCGAACAATCGCTTCTAGGTGATCTGCCTTCTCTGGCATGTAGCAGCAGGCCATCTGGCATAATCCCATCTGGGCCCCAGGTGGATGTCGTGTCCAGATGGGGTGCGGGTATATGGTGGCGGTGTGCAGTCATCTACACCTGAATCCCCTATGTTTGCATGCATTGGAAGGTCGAGATGCCGAGACAGCAGGGCCCGGTTGGTGGGCCTCCCACTGCGAATAACCCAGGTCTGACGCTAGCTGGAACAAACCATATTGGTGGAAATTGCCTCCATCGAGAGTGCATCATGTGATATGTCCCCGTAATAGCGGCTGGCGAGCCTTCCGCCGTCCGGTGTGTTTGACGGCTCAGCCAGGTCATGGCAATGTTTTCTGGAAACCAACGTGCCCCATCAATGTATTGGCATCCAGACGAACAGGTTTTGGGAGGATCTGCCGACTAAGTCGTTGTGGGTATGTTCGGTATTGGCTGTACACCTGCTGTCTGTTCATGGGCTTCCAGTATGGACTCCCCACAGCTTTGCAGACAAAGACTTGTCAAACTGATGAAGCGCAGGAATGTCTACAATCCATAGAAACTACCTGGCGTATGGGACCACAACTACCCGTACCATCAGCGGGACATAGCCGTAAAATTAATATGTGGAAGGGCCTGTGGATTGGAGTGGCACAGCCAAGACGTGGTGCTGTGTTCGCCTAACTGATCGTCACTCCGGGCATATGGTGTTTTGGAGGCCTGAACTCTGGTGGGATCATCCCCTCTTTGAAATTACGTTTGTATGGAATCGTGGTTTTACGACAATGTCTGTGGGTGCAGTGACGTTGGCATTCTGGATTAATTTGGCTGACTATGCGCTCCTCATCCTACCACAGCTAAGGAAGGCCCTATGGTTGTCTCCTGTGCCCCCTGCAGTACCACTCCCACAAGCGGCCTTGGATGATTGTATGTGGCCGTATGTTCCCGGGATGAATGGGTTTTGATGG
>NW_025053975.1:0-8680 GCF_019279795.1 Protopterus annectens
AGGAGGAATCTACTACATGATGGGCACAATCCCAGACGGGCATCGCGATCTGCTGCAGCGGTATTCGATCACTCATATGGACTTTCTAAGGGCTGCTTCTACTGGTATTGCTTGTGAACATGCTGGGCCTCCTGGCTTCTTCGGTTGCCGGAACCTGCGTTGGACGCTCACTGATATGCTGTGAGTTACTGCATGCCTAGCGGAAACCTACCCTAAACCCACTGCTTTGCCAGCATCGCGACAGGTTCAGTGCAGATGTCTCCACCACCATCCCCTGAAACCTTCTATCCATCCCAACAGAGTATAACCTCCCTGACATCCCACACAGTAACGGGTGAGTGCTGCCCTCCTGACGCGCATCCCACCCAGTGTCAATGTAGCTTGACCAGGCCCAGTGTCCCAGCACCATCTTACGAGCATCATGACCAGACGTAACCTTCATTATCACTGTTGTCTCAAAGATTTACAGGATGTGTACCCAAGGGGCATACAGCGACAGTGGTCCCACTCCACAGAGTTGGTGCCACAACAGACCACAGATATTGCCCTGTAAGCCTAAACGCTATTTCTGCAAAGCTATGGAGTGTGTGTCATGGGGACTCACCGAGAACCCTCTCTGGACCTGTGTCTACATTTCCAGCATTATTTGTGGAAAGCGGATCTTGCCTCTTGAACCTGTTTGTATTCTTTAAATGTAACAGGTCCATCAACATGGGGCGGCTGTCACAGCCTACCTGAACCTTGCAAAACCAGCTAACTTTAACCTGGCCCGTATGCATAGGCTCACCAGCATTGATATGGACACATATCTCACATGTTGGATTGATGGATCAGGATACTTTAACATGGTGGGGTGAGTGCCATGTCCCATTGCACCAGTTACACATGGCATCCCTGGCTCAGTCCTGGGACCTCTCTTTTTCAGTATATATTTGTTGGCGTACAGGCTACCACAGAATATGGCTGAACATGCGCCAGGCACAGAACTGGTGCCATGATCAACTCCTCAGCTACCATGTCTCAAACAGGGGTCTCACAAAGATGGAAGACTGGTCGTGTTGTGCCTACAATAATGCCATTATTTGCAGTCATCCCCTTGCAGACAACATGCCCACACATTACCATAGGTAGCACTCCATTACATACAGTAGGGTTGTTAGGGGTTTGGGGACAGCAACATTTAGTACTGTCTTGACATTCACATTTTAAAGTAGTTTGTTTTGCTTATCATATAGTTTCATCTAGGTCCAGTGAGGTCATTGTGCCCTATACTCATACATCCATGCTTGGTTACAATGCCACATTTGGGTGTACCTTGCCGATACCTGCAGCAACTGTACTGGCCATGGGTTCCTCAAGCAGATCTAGGGACTCACACACAGATGCCCTGCACAGTTCAGATGCAGTAACTCCAGCTCTACTGATCGTACCACCTATGAGATGTGATGTGTGCCTGTTGTTTGAGATATACCCAGCCCAAATTACTGGACATGCTCCACCTCAGGATATCCGACTCGCGCGGAGATACACGCCAGGATGTAGGCTCCACTCACTCCAGAATGCAATCCCAGTTTCACATGGGCGAGCCACCCACTGACCACCTACAGGAGGCATCTGGCGGCTATGCCGTTGATGAAGTATGTTTACCTAGGATATCTTCTGTGTCCCTGCTAGACAGAGGCACACTAGCCTAAGCATTACATGGGCTATCTTGTGTGACCTACTATTCCACACACAGTATAGTAATCTGTGGGATTGCGAATGAAAACACACTCACAGCAGAAGCCTTGCCTAGGGCAGATGGCCTATGATATGGGCCTCTGAACCCTGCTAATGTTCAAGATGCACAATGTTTATTGCTGATACTGTTTGCAGGTCTTTATCATCTTTAGCACACAAGTTTCTATGAACAACTGGTATCTGCAGGCATATTTGATTATGTTAGTTTCCACTATATTATAGATGTGTCTGTTGTCATATAACTTTGTACTGAGGCGGATTGCTGTATAGTGACAGGTTCTAGGTTACCACATACACAACTGCCAATTTCATGACACTGCTGTATAGACATGGCCTAAGGTATAGCGCCCCGATTCTGCCATTCCGTGCTGTTGCTGACATCTCATTTATTCAAGTGTAGCAGGCATGCCCAGTGTGACCCACTTTATTATGTTGCTATCTGAGTGCTTCATTTTGTTGATGTGTGTAGACATGACCCGATGTGCGGCTTACTGTGTGTGTTGGAAGTCAGGTTCTGGTCTCACTGGGACTCACCTTTGTGTGCTACGGCCGGCATTATGCGTGCCTACAGTTTCCATGATGCATAGACTTATGAACGTTCCTTCATACAGGCTGACCACTGCAATGCTGTCATGGTTAGTAGTTCAGTGCTTTGGCTATAGTGCAGTGTCCTGGGTTCGGACCCTCACTGCTTTGTTTCATACTGAGCAGGCCAGACTGGCAAGGGCCAGTTAAGCAAATGTAGGCATGTTGGCTTTTTTGTTCAGCTATGCCTACTTAGACCAAACTTGTCTGACGCCAATATTCTAACGTGCTGGACATTGCCCAGTATTACTGGTTATTAACCACAGTTGTGACACTGGTTGGTGTGTGCGATTTGTTTGCATATACTACATGGTGGTAAATGCTGTTTTAGCACTGCTTTATATTGCTTAATACATGGCATTCATGGCTTCGTTAATTGCAGGCACTATATGGGATGCACACTCCTGTGCCATGTGTTGAAAGCAGGTGGTGTGTCAGCAGGCATCCCTTTTTTACTATATGTGCGAGTCAGAAATTATAATTTCCAGGTTCCTACTGAGCCAGTGTGTATGTGCTGCGTTGCCTCTTTGCCAGTATTACCGGCTTATACTGGGCATGCCCTCCTTCTGCCTACTGGGGCGGCGGGCTCAGGTTGTTTCCTCCTCAGTCCGCTCTGCCTGTGATGGCCTTGGCAATGGTGAGGCTGTTTGGCCCAGGCCTATGCTGGTCCTGCTGCAGCTGTTTTCACAGGATCGTATTATGTAGCATAACGCACATACCATGACAATTTGGGTACATGTAGTTGATGAGTACGTACTGGATGTGTCCGAGCACGGAACCATGACCGGGCATTAAACATTACTACATTACGTGTTTGTCGTGTTTTCTCATTATAGTATTCCTGTTCAGGTGTGTGCGCATTCTGATGGGTGTCATCAGCCACGGCTCCAGTCATAGCCAGCATCCCCCACTAGGTGACCATGTAGGATGTCCCCATTGGCAAATGTCACAGGTACAGTTGAGTCAGATGCCAGATATGGGAATCATGGTAGCTTCGAGCAGCCTGCACACATTCAGTATTATGCCCTGGGCATCACGCAGCCTGGCAGTTGATGGAGGAAGCCGCACGGTTTGATAGACCTACCCCGCTCACGGATGGTGCTTTGATGCGTATGTGCATGCAATCTATTGCATGCCACTACCTCTCAAATTATTCCTGTTGCTGGAAAGTGCATATTGCTGGCCCAGTACCTCCGCGGGGTGGGGGCGCCCGCACCTGAAGCGACAAGTGCAGCGCATGTTACATGCCCATGGACTAAACTTGCTTATTCAGGTTCGCGCGCAGCTTAGCGTGCGCCCACAACTCTTTAAATGACCTTATACATGCTTACTCATAAAAAGCAACTCGCGCTCACCCAGCACCGTGCACTCTGTCTTACTCGGGTTTACGTTGCACAGCATACATACCCGCTCAGCAAGAAACCTTGGTGTTATCACAGCACCCATTCTTGCCTTTCCTAACCTATCTAGTGACACACCTCTTTCCATGATGTATAAGCCAACCAACTGACACATGCCACTTTACTCCAATAGAACTGCTTCTTTCGCCACATACCCCCTTGTGATGTCACCTCTTCTATATTTACTCCCCTACACTCCACAGCTGTGCTCATTTGCTATGTAAACTTTTAGGTTCTGTCTGTGCCATTTACATAGGTTTACCTACTGTCTTGGTTATATAATATGTAGACTGAAACCCCATAGCAACCTCTACTCAGTGGCCATGTTGTCTTCAGCCTGCTGTTTCCCTTGCATGTATGTGTGTTTCAATAAAATCCATTTGTGGGTTTTAATTTTAGTATTCTGGGTTTAGAGTGCAGCTGTTTGTCTTGTTGCTGTGCTTTCACGTTTAAGCAGCCAGTCGGCGAAAAAATAAAATATTTTATTTTCCTGTATTGCATCGATGTTTCCAATGGCTGTATATTTGGCCATTGGCATGCTTCCTACATGGATGTAACCTTTATTTGGAGCTGTCATGGCTCCGTTTTGCCTTGCAGAAAAGGTGCTCAGTTGTCAGCTGGTACATTTCCTGACCTTTCTCCTTGGTTTGGTTTCCTGAATCAAAAATCTACCCACCTCATTTGCACGCCTTTTACCTGCAATTGAGGTAATTTACTATCAGCCTGTCATTATGGAAACTCTCTTACCGCCCCACCACAGACTGTTTCTGGATCGCTTGTTGGACGCAGTGGCTGCATAGGTCTTACCTCTACTCTAGACTCCGTGCAAGCGCCGTGATCAGCCATAGATTTCTCTCATATCTTTTTACAGATTGTTTTAATTATCATCACATGCAGATTTCTTAGACACCAAGATTCCATCCATCTTCTGCCAAGAAGTATAATAGTATACTGTGGGTTCTGTCTTCACACCAGGTAGTTGAGTTCATATTCCAGTATTGACACAAGGTATGCTTCACTCTTGAGTTACTGGTCTTCAAATGAACTAATAAAATGAGGTTCCTTCTACATGTGTTGTTGTAGCGTAATGGATTGATAAAGATCCCATGGCACTTATCAAAAAGAATATTTGCCTAATGTTATGGCCAGATTTTTTCTAGTCTGTAAAAGGCTTTGTCAAATTTCCCATTAAAACAGTGTACAGGAGTAGTTGAAACAGTTGTAAACAGTAAAAATCATCATCACCATTATCTGCTATACAGCTTATCCTGCTGTATGAGTTATTAGGCTCGCTGAGGAGGTACACCAAATTCCCTGTTCCTTATATGATCCTTAGGTTTATCATGTGGGACAATCCCAGGAAAGGAGAGAAATGTAATTCACTCAGTGATGTCTGTCTGGGGTTGTGCTTGTGGACTGAATTCAGCTCATGGTGTTCTTTCAGGAGGTGGGGGCATCCCTCATGATTCCCAAACTACCTGGGTTTTAGTTCTTCTGGAAATAAGAGCAGTGGTCGTACTCTGAGATTCTCCTGCATTGTTTAGCTCTTCTTTCTGTCATGTAGAGAAAGCCCAAAAGCCATGAAAAAAGTTTTATTTTTGTGTCCTGCAATCCTTCTGGTGTATCTCAAAGCCTGCTGCCTTTGGGTGAGGATGGGGACATAGAGTACCTGCCCATTTTCTGATCATCCTGTGACTCAGCTCTTGTTCCTTCACCACATTCCAGTAAAAAAATCTAGTATTGTTACAAATTTGCTAGTCTACTGATAAGTGTCCCCAGTTCCTTAGATATTCACTGACAAACAAGACCTCAAGATACTTAAATACCTCCATCTAAGATACTTGAACCCCCATCATGTTGAAACAGCAATCAAATATTTTCTGGGAAAGCACTATGATTTTTGATTTAGAGAGGTCCGCACATATAACTGCTGTGGGTGGTCACTTTATGTCAATGCTTTGGTGGCTTAAAAATAAAAGTTATAAATACAACTAAAGATGCAGACCTGATGTCACCAATCAACCAATGACTCCATTGAGGAGGAAGCATGTTGCTAGTGCTAGTTTCAACAAAGGTGGATAAATGCTGAGCTTAACTGGGAAGACTGCTGAGAGGTGGAATGAACATGTTGATAAACTGAATCAGGTAGACATGCTCCATTCTGAAGCAAGTGAGGCAATTGTAACAGAGGAAGGTGTAAATAAATGAAGGCCATCCTGCCCACCTTAGTAATACATGCTAACCCTTAATCCAGCCCATGCCCCTAAACCTAGCCCAACACCTTACCTTAGAAAATATTTCTGTAATGCTACCAATAATAAGACATATTAGGGGCTAATGCTATAGAGGGTTTTAGTGTAAAGATTATGAAAGGAAATTGCTTTAATTTTGCAATCATTAGCATGTTAGCATGTTTAAAGTTCTGAGCAATCAGTAGTCTGATGCTTTGCTATACTGTGTCAGACATTTTGCAGTTGATTTTATGATACATCAATGAATGACACTATAATCATATTTATATATGGTTCCCTGAAGCTGGATCAAAATATTGAAAGCTCTAGAGGGTGAGGAGAATGCATGGTTTATCATCTGCATTAATGGGTTTGACACGATGTTTCAACATTAAGTCATTTTGATCAAACATCAGGGAGCCATATATCTATCTATCTATATATATATATATATATATATATATATATATATATATATATATATATATATGTGTGTGTGTGTGTTTGTGCATGTGTGTATAGATAGATAGATAGATAGATAGATAGATAGATAGATAGATAGATAGATAGACAGATAGACAGATAGATAGATAGATAGATAGATAGATAGATAGATAGATAGATAGATAGATAGATAGAGATATCAAATCATCAGTGTTGATATCTACTCCTTTTCTTTAATAGTAAATTAATGTTGAAAAAAGGCAGACTTATGATAATAATAAGCTATTAGGCAATACATTTTGTAAGATGGTGAGGCTTTAACAGGTTGCTGGTCCAAAAGTCAATTTTTTTTCATGCATTGCAGCCAGACAAGTTTTTAACTAACCAATTGATGTTATTCAATGCCCTAATACCTGATTGTGTATTACAATCTCAGTTTCCTATTTAATTAATATTACACTGTGTTAATTTCCAGTGTTTCCAAAAGGCTTTTGAATATTGTTACTGTTGTTTTCCAAAATGAGCTCACAATCAAAATAAGAACAAATAAAACTACAGTTGAGTATAATAGTAGACATATTGAATTTTATTATTAGACAAATACCACAATGACTCTCTATGATAATTTAGGATTAATCATGGCTGTAGAAGATTGATTTATTTTTATTACTCTCAATGTATTATCATTATGATTTATGGCTTTCCTGGTGTTATTTGCCCACATATGTCTCATTTTAGCAAAGTTTACACCAATGACCCTGATGTAATCTTCTCATTTATCCGGGTTTGGAACCCCCACAAAGAAATACACTGGCTTATGCATCCCTAGTGGCTGGCAAAGGTGGATGAGCCGTGCCCAGGATCGACGGTTCCAGGTAATGGTGGAGTGTGGAAGAGGTGAAGAGAGTGATACGACAGGGTGGAGTGGTGGAAGAGTGTCAGCAGTGATTTGTGACAGAGGGTCTATATTAGAACACCGAACATTCAAAATTTCGAGTGTTGTAATATCAAACCCGACCAATCGAAAATACCAAACATAAAATGTTCAGAGCAGCAAATTTTTTTCCTAGGGAAAAAAATAGCTGTTCCAAAACATATACACACAGCACAAGTACACCAAAGAAACAGCAAACCACACACACACCTAAAATCTTACACCCTAACCTACTTTCGACTATACACACTAACTGTCACTTGCATATTGACCACAGGTCGTCACTATAACACTCCTCCTTTGTGCTTCCCTAACCCTATCTCACCCCTAACCCACCTAACCCTCCTTGTCCACACAATGGCACACATACCTAACTACACACTAACCCTAACTCATGCCCATCCTAACCATCCTTATCACACAATGTTCGCTTTACATACCTAACCCCTCCAATCGCACACTTACCTGAACCCAACCGTAGCACCAGCAGGCGCTGAAATGCCGGAAGCAGGGAAATGGACAACCAAATTCTTTCCCCTAGGAAAGAATTTGGTTTTCTTCTTCTTCAATATTTTGGGTCGATATTAGAACACTTGACATTTTAAATGTTCGGTGTTCTAATATAGACCCGTGACAGATGAGTACCAGTAAGAGTGAAACAGAAAGTCTACAAGATGGTAGTAAGACCAGCTACATTATATGGGTTGGAGACGGTGACAGTGATGAAAAGACAGGAGCCATAGATGGAGGTGGCAGAGTTAAAGATGTTAACATTTACACTGGGTGTCTTGAGGATGGACAATAGAATTAGAATCAGTATATTAGAGGGTCAGCTCAGGTTGGACGGTTTGGAGACAAAGCCAGAGAGGAGGGATTGCATTGATTTGGACATGTGCTGAGGAGGGATGCTGGGTATATTAGGAGAAGGTTGCTAAGGATGGAGCTGCCAGGTATGAGGAAAAGAGGAAGGCCTATGATAAGATTTATGGATGTGATAAAAGAGGACATGCAGGTGGTTGGTGTGACAACAAGATGCAGGACAGGAAAAAAATGGAAACAGATGATCTGCTGTGGCGACCCCTGATGGGAACAGCTGAAAGAAGAAAAAGAAAATGTAAACAGTTTGCATAGCTATAGTTTTATTTGTTTTTTAAGTTTTCTTTTTGCTTTTCTTTTTATGTTTGCTATTCCACATTGAAAACTTTAAGTGAATTTGGATGTTTAGTGATTTTCTCATTTATGTATATTTCTTAAAATTTTAATAAGAAAGTTAAAAAAAACAAGAAGATGTAATTGAAGAGATCTCCAAATCTCATGGAAAAAAACTAGATAGGCTGCCCCCAGAT
>NW_025053976.1:0-10967 GCF_019279795.1 Protopterus annectens
GCAGCCTTTTTGAAAGGAGCCTGGTTACTGCATCCTCCTGTGTCAGAAGCCGTCATGCCATGGGATTTAAATCTGGTATTGCGAGCCATCACTTCCCCGCCCTTTGAGCCGGCTGCCACTTGCGAACTGAAATTCTTATCCTGGAAGACGGCTTTCTTAGTGGCCATCACTTTGGCTAGAAGAGTATCAGAACTTCAAGCATTGTCCATTAGACCCCCGTATTTGATATTCCATAAGGACAGGGAATCCTTGAGACTTAATCCATCCTTTCTCCCTAAGGTGTCGTCTACATTTAACCTCCACCAATCCATTGAGTTACCTGTGTTTTTTCCCAACTTCTCCAACAAGACGGAGTTCAAATTTCATCAATTGGATGTGCATAGACAACTAAGATTCTATTTACACAGGACAAAACACGTAAGAAAATCAGATCAATTGTTTGTCTCTTTTTCGGAGAATAGAACGGGTAGTTCTGTTTCCAAGTGCACAATTTCCAAGTGGATTAAGGATTGCATTACCTTTATTTACTCATCAGCAGGCAGAAACTTACCCTTCCCAGTCAAGGCTCATTCCACTAGGGCAGTCTCGACTTCAATAGCGTATCATGCCAGGCTTTCCTTGGACGACATTTGTGCAGCGGCTACCTGGGCTTCTCATCACACCTTTATCTCTCATTACAAGCTGGACGTGGCATCTAGAGGCCGGGCTTCCTTTTGTTCCACGGTTCTCAGGAGTATTTTCCTATGAGCCTCCCGGGTTAGAGGTGCTAGGGACGCTGTCCCATCAGTAATGAATGTAGGCGAGACAGGACCACATAACATCAGTTAGTTATGTATGCACCATAACGATCGAATTTATGTGGTCCATCTCGCCTACATTCTTACGTACCATCCCACCTGCCCCCTGCCTGAAGGATTTGGAGGATAATTGCTCTGAGACCCTTCAGAATCAGTTTATTCCCTTTTCCTGGTGGATGATACTCCTCTTACTGAGGTTGGTGTATGTGGAGTGACTCAGATGTATGCAAACAAGATCTGGGGGTTTGCGAGAGATGCATCCTGGGATACCGGTTAGCCCAGCCAATTAGAGACTTTGTGCTAGAAAATAGTCGGCCGAGTCGGAGCCGATTATTGGCTCCGAACCCATCAGTAATGAATGTAGGCGAGATGGACCACATACATCAATCGTTATTGTGAGTACATAACTAACTGTTATTTGCCGTTTGGGCAATCTCTTCCATCTCTGTCAACTTTCTAATTTGAAAGCCTGCATTTGCACTTGTTTTTGTCCTGTAACTCGTCTAGTGCAGATACAGATTCTTAGTTTTAGCACTTAAATTTGCTTATTCGTGCTCAGCACTTGTTCAGAACTTGTAAGCACTAAATAAGCTACTAGTTACTATCGCACTCAACCTACCTCATTACCTAGAGGAAAACAGTTTCTGTACTTACCTTTCTCACTTGCTTAGAGAAAAACAGCTCTTGTACTCACTTTCCTCACGTATCTAGAGGAAATTGATTTTTTATTCAGGCATGTCCAAGGGTCAGCTCCCAGTGTTCCCTCCTGTCTATCTGATGAATCTGGGCATCTTGAGGCAATGTAGAAATTGCCTCATGTACACAGACAACCCTCTCCTCCTATCACCCAACACTACAACCTGTGAGAGATGCACTTATCTAGCCAAACTAGAGGTAAAGCTCTCTCCAACCAATACTGAACTTGACAGGCATGAGGAGAAGGTAAACATTTGCACCACACCACACTCATCACATAGTCTCACTAAATTTATACCACCAAAATCCACACATAGTAACACAAAAACATTCGCAAAGGCTCTCAGTAATATTCTGTATAAGCAACAGAGACCTCCAAAGCAGAAACGCAAGCAACCTCCATCCCCCAACACAACCCAAATGACACATAGCCCACAGACTCAGTGTGCCACTCAACCACAGCCAATAAGGCAAAACAGCGTACCCAACACACTAGTCATAGGTGACTCTATAGTCAGGCGCACTGATGTCCCACTCACCAAGCTAAACAAGGAGAAGGTTACTATCAGCTGCCTGTCGGGTGTCAGGATCTGCCACATAACCCACACACTCAGGTCACCCCACAACAAGTACAAATATGACGCTGTCATTGTCAATGTTAATGTGAATGACCTGAGACGTACCTCCCTGGACTACATGAAAAGAGACATGGAAGAGCTCTCCGATCTTGTAGCCTAGGGAGGTATGACCCTAGCCCTGAGTAGCATTCTGCCATCGCCCAGAATGATACCTCAGTACAAGGACAAAATGATTGACTTTAACAATTGGCTAAGCTTCTGGTGTCATTCTAAGGGGATTCAGTATCTGTCTGCTTGGGATGACATGGTTAACAGACCACGATGCTTTGCCACAGATGACCTGCACCTTTTGCCCCTGGGATTCTGGATACTGGCTAAGGCTCTTGCTGCTCCTATAGTGCCTTTTTTAGGCAAGGTTCAAATAACAAATTCACCACCATAACAGGAACAGGCAAGAAAAAACTGAGGGTAATGCTACTCAATGCTAGAAGTCTAAATCTCAAAATGCACTCACTCGAGGCTCTCCTTTAAATGGAGAACATCGATATCTGTGCAGTGACTGAGACCTGGTTCAAGGCTCCAGAGAGCACCCCTGCACTACCAGGCTATAACTCATACCACACTTTTCGGCCATGTAACCTGGACCGAAACACCAAAGGCGGAGGTGTGTCCATATTCATTAAGGATATCCACACCTCCAGCTAGTTGCTCAGCATAATGCATCTGAGGTTATCCAAGTGCAACTAACTCTGGGCAAAACTGCAATCCAAATTGTAGCTTGCTACAGATCCCCCACCATGCCCCAGGATTCCCACTCATCTTTTCTTGATGTACTGGAAAATATTAAGGTTCAACCAAACACCCTAATAATGGGCGACTTCAACTACCCCACCATTAACTGGGAAAACTACTTGTGTACCAACTCCTTAGCTCAACACTTTCTGGAATTCATAAACTCCAATGCCCTGGATCAACTTATCTACACCCCCACCAGGGGCAACAATATCCTAGACCTAGTCATTGCCAACATGAGTGACCGGTGTTCCACACCTGAAGTCTAGTCCTCGTTAGTCCGATCCAACCATAAGCTAATCACCCTTGATATCCACATCCCGCCCCCACCCCCCATTAAGGAAACCACGGTCAAAAAATTCTCCAAAGCCAACTTCTTGCTTCTTAAGACAGAAGTGGTGAACTTCATGACACCCATGCAGATGGACAATAGAGTTATAACTGCTGAATCCTACACAGATGCACTCTATAAGCACTTACACAAGTGCATGGATCGTGCTATCCCAAACGGAACCAAGATGCTATCCTCCAAAAAAGGAAGCCAGTCTTGTGGTCCCCTGCCATAAACAAACTCTACAACAGAAGGAAGAAATTGTTGCAAAAGAGAGTAAAATCCCATGAGTGGAAGAGCTCCCTGGTCAGCCTCAGCAAGAAGCTGAGATCCCTTATTAGATCCTCCAAAGCTAGTTATGAAAACAAGATTGCCACTGATTCTAAGGACAACCACAAGGCACTATATAGCTATGTCAAGAATCTCAGTGGCAGCACCCAGATCTGCTCTGAGTTACAGCACAACGGCACAAAAATTACAGAACCAACTGATATTGCCAACATCCTGGCAGATAGGTTCAGTGCTAACTTTACCCTCCTCTCACCCCCTAAAGGGCCCATATCTATACAGGAAGAATGCAGAGTCCCTGTAATCACAACTTCACAGGTAAAAGCAGCACTCTCTAAAGCCAAAAACACAGCATCCATGGGACTGGACAACATCCCAGGCTGCATTTTACATGAACTGGCTCCCCACCTAAGCACCATGTTCAATCATAGCCTCACATCAGGCTTTGTGCCCACTGAATGGCGCACAGCAACAGTTATCCCACTCCACAAAGGGGGAGCCACCACTGATCCTGGGAACTATCGCCCTATTAGCCTGACGAGCCTGATCTGCAAGGCCATGGAACGTATCATCATGGAATTCATAAACAAAGACATTGGTAACCTCCAAACTCTGGAACACACCCAGTTCGGGTTTGTGAATGGCAAAACTTCCCTTCTGAACCTGGTCGAATTCTTTGAGTCACTCACCAAAGCTGTAGATGAGGGTAAGGTGGCTCACACAGCCTATCTTGACCTCGCCAAGGCTTTCAACACCATCCCCCATTCTGGAATTATAGCTAAAACTCACTAAACTAGGTTTAAATCCTTATGTCGCAAGATGGATTGCCAACTGGCTCACTGACAGAACCCACACTGTAAAAGTTGCAGACTCCAAATCTGACTTCAAACCAGTGACAAGTGGAGTACCACAGGTTTCAGTCCTGTGACCTCTCCTGTTTGGTGTCTACTTCTCTGAAGTACAGGCTAACAGAAAGGCCTCTGGCTAATGAAGTTTGCAGATTACTGCACACTAGGAGCTATAGTCAAGTCCCCAAATGATGTGGACATCCTTCAGGGGGTGCCTCATTGAGACAGATGGCTGGTGTCAGAGCCATGGCCTCAAGCTCAGTGCCAAAAAGTGCATTGTTATCCCCTTTTGTTAAAACTCTTTACCCATGAACTACCACATAGACACCAGTCTTATTAACACCGAATGTGTGATAAGAGACCTTGGGACCCAGGCGGACAGTAGTCTCTCCTTTGATAATCACATTGCCACAGTAGTTAGGAAATCCTTCTACATGGCACACCTCATCACAAAAAGGTTTTCATCCAAGAAAAAAGAGGTCATTGTTTCCCCTCTGCTCGACACTCATTAGACCCATTATAGAGTACAGCGCCCCTTTTGGAATGTACTTCACAAGACATCTGCAGCAGCTGGAAAGGCCACAGAAGTACCTTACAAAGACAATTACTGGCCTCAAACAGATGCCCTACACTGATCGTCTCAAAAAACTCCAGCTTTACTCTGTAACATATCGCCTACTCTGAGGTGATCTCTGCCTAACATATAAAGCTATGTCAAACCCAGAGCTGTTGGACATGCTACACCTAAAGAAACCCCAATCCCTCCAAGCTACACATTCTAGGGACTTCAACCTTGTCACCACAATAAACAGGACTTGCTGGAGGGATAAATTCCTGTCCCAGAGACTTCCCGTACTCTGCAACAGGCTACCCATCTATGTCAGGCAAAGTTCCTCATTAACACTCTTCAAAAAAAATCTTGACGAGTGGATGGGCAATAGAAAATATACCCTGGGGATCACTTCTGTGCCTCTGCTCGACAGAGGCACAGGAAATCAACTTTCTTGGGTTGGCGTAAGCCAGAGAACTTTGTTGGCTAGGCTTACTTAGGCCCTTGGGCCGATAGCCTAGTACCTACCTATGAACCTATGAGAGATGCACTTATATATCGAATTTGGAAGCCACGCACTCTCCAGTCAAGACCGGAATAGCTGGTCAAGAGGAGAAGGTCAACACTTGCACCACACCACATGGAACACACAGCCCTCCAAAACACACACCAGCACTCTCTTCACTTAAAAATACAAACCACACACCCACCTTCGTAGAAGCTGTCAATAAAAATTTACCCAAACAGCAGAAACCTCCAAGGCAGAAATGCACTTGTCCACCACAATACAATGCTAATCACGAGACACATAACACTCCTAAACTGTGTACCACTCAACCAAAGCCCCTAAGGCAAAACAGCATGCCCAACATATTAATCATAGGTGATGCGATAGTGAGGCACACTGATATACCACTCACTAGGTTGAGTATGAAGAAAGTAATAGTCAGCTGCCTGTCAGATGCCAGGATCTGCCACATTACGCACGCACTCAGGTCCCTCAACAACAAGTACAAATATGACTCTGTCATTGTATATGTGGATGTGAATGACCCAAGACGTACCTCCCTGGACTACATGAAAAGAGACATGGAGAAGGTCTCAGATTATGTAGCCCTGAGCAGCCTCATACCATCACCCAGAATGATACCACAGTACAATCAGAAAATGATTGATTTCAACAAATGGCTAAGTTTCTGGTGTCATTCTAAGGAGTTCCAGTATCTGTCTGCCTGGGATGACATGACTGACAAACCTTGATGCTTTGCCAGAGATGGCCTGCATTTGTAACCCCTGGGCTTCCAGTTACTGGCCAAGGCTTTAGACACCTATGTAATACCTTTTTTAGGCAGTGTTCCAAAGACCAAATTACCATTGTAACAGCTACAAACAAATGTAATCTGAGTGTCATGCTGTTCAACACTAGAAGTCTAAATCTCAAAATGCACTCGCTTGAAGCACTCCTTAAAACGGAGAACATCGACATTTGTGCTGTAACAGAGACCTGGATCAAGGCAGCAGAAAGCACCCCTGTACTGCCAGGCTATAACTCATTCCACACCTTTTGGCCCCAGAACTTTGACCGAAGCTCCAAAGCCGGTGGTGTTTCCATATTCATAAAAGATGTGCACACCTCCAAACTGGCAGCCCAACATAATGCATCAGAGATACTTCAGGTGCAGCTAGCAGTTGGGAAAACAGTGATTCAGGTCATAGCCTGCTATAGGTCCCTAACCATGTCCCAAGACTCACACTCCATGTTCCTAAGCACTCTGGAGAATATTAGGGTCCAACCTAACACTCTCATACTGGGCGACTTCAACTACTCCTCCATCAACTAGGAAAACTACTCATGTACCAATACACTTGCCCAGCGTTTCCTGGAATTCATTAATTCCAATGCCCTGGATCAGCTCATTCTTACCCCCAGTAGAGGGAGCAACATCCTTGACCTGGTTATTAATAACATGGTGACTGTTGCTCTGCACCAACAGTCAACTCCTTCCTCGTTAGATCCGACCACAAACTAATAAACCTTGGAAATCCACATCCCTCCCACCCCACATCAAAGGTAGCCACCTTGAAAACCTTTTCCAAAGCTAACTATGGGCTCCTAAAAACAGAGGTTGCTAACTTCACGGCACCCATGCAAATGGAGAATAGTTGCATGACCACCAAATCATACACCAATGCACTGTACAAACACGTACACAAATGCATGGATCTTGCCATACCCAGTAGAACCAAGACCCTCTCCTCAAAAAAAAAAAAGGAGGCCAATCTGGTGGTCCCTGCCATAAAGAAACTCTACAACAGAAGGAGGAAACTGATGTGGAATAAGGTGAAGTCCCAAGACTGGAAAAACTCTCTTATCAGCCTCAACAAAAAGGTGAGATCCCTCATCAAATCCTATAAAGCTAGCTATGACAACAGGATTGCAGCAGATAATAAAGACATCCACAAGGCCTTCTATAGTTATGTAAATATTCTCCACAGCAATACCTAGATTTTCTCTGAGCTGCTGTACAATGGTACCTCCAATACTGAGCCAGTTGATATTGCCACTATACTGGCCGACAGATTCAGTGCCTACTTTACCCCTCTCTCTCCCACCAAAGGACCAATCACAATACCAATAGATTGCCTGGCACCCAGTATTAATGCTGCACAGGTTAAAACAGCACTGTCCAAGGCCATGAATGCAGCTTCTATGGACCTGACAATATCCTGGCTGTGTCCTACATGCACTACATAGTGAACTGGCACCTCACCTGTGTGCTCTATTCAGTCACAGCCTCACCTCAACCTTTGTCCCTACCGAATGGCACACTGCTACAGTCATCCCTCTCCTCAAAGGGAGAGTGACTACAGACCCTGGGAACTATTGCCCAATTAGCCTGACGAGTCTGATATGCAAAGCTATGGAATGCATCATCATAGACCTAATAAACAAGGATATAAAGAATCTCCAAACTCTGCATCTCACACAGTTTGGTTTTGTGAAGGGCAGATCATGCCTGCTCAACCTGGTGGACTTCTTTGAGTTAATCATCAGAGTTGTGGATGAAGGCAAGGTGGTTCATACAGCCTACCTTGATCTGGCCAAGGCCATACCATTCCCCACTCAGGAATCATAGAAAAACTCACTAAGTGAGGCATCCATCCCTATATCACTAGGTGGGTTGCAAAATGGCTCACAGATAGAACCCACAGTGTGAAAGTAGCTGACTCCAAGTCTGACTGCCAACCAGTCACAAGTGGAATCCCACAGGGTTTCGGTCCTGGGTCCTCTCCTGTTTGATATCTACTTCTCTGAAGTCGAGGCCAACATGAAGGGACTTTGGCTGACAAAGTTCATGGATGATTGCAAGTTGGGAGCTATTATTAACTCCCCAAGTGAAGCTGACATCCTACAGAATGGCCTCACTGAGACCAACGACTGGTGTCCAAACCATGGCCTTAAGCTCAATACCAAAAAATGTGTCGTCATCTCCTTTGGGAAAAACCCAACTCACATAATTATTACATAAATGGTAGTCTACTGAACACAGAAGCCGTTATAAAAGATCTGGTAACACAGGTTGATAGCAACCTCTCTTTTGACCACCACATTGCCACTGTGGTCAGAAAGTCCTTCTATGTGGCACATCTCATTACTAAGAGTTTTGCATCCAGGAAGAAAGAGATCATTGTCTCCTCCTACTCTTCCCTCATTAGGCCAGTCATTGAGTACAGTGCCTTATTTGGCATGTATCTCACTAGACACCTGCAACAACTGGAGAAGCTGCAAAAGTATCTCACAAAGAGCATCCTAGGTCTTAAACATTTGTCCTATATGGACAGACTCAAAAAACTCAACTTTCCTCTGTCTCATATCGCCTACTTATAGGCTATCTCTACTTGACTTATAAACCCATGTCAGACCCAGCTCTGTTAGAAATGCTACATCTAAAGAAATCCCAATCCCTCTGCACCACACACTCCAGAGACTTCAGCCTCATTACCACAATCAACAGAACAAGCTGGAGGGTCAGGTTCATAACCCAGAGACTGCCCATGCTATGGAATAGACTTCCCATACATATCAAACAGAGCACCTCATTGGCCCTCTTCAAGAGAAATCTTGATGAGTGGATGGGAAATAAAAAATTTACCCCAGGGATCACTCCAGTGGCTCTACTTGACAGAGGCACTGGGAACTAAGGTCGGGTGGCATGATGCCAAGGTAATCCTATGGGCTAGGCTTGTAAAGGCTCCAGGGCCATTGGGATAGTTAATACATAGGAACCTATGAAGGTAAGTATTACTCATTAGATCTCTGACTGCATTACGTTGGCCTATCGAACCAAACATTTATCTCCACCTGGACATGTCAGGGTGCAATTCTACCAGAGCTGTAGCTACTTCTGCAGCTTTTTGGTCTAGGGTTTCCTTAAATGACATTTGCTCAGCATCTACTTGGGCGTCATCACATATGTTCATCTCTTATTACAAGTTGAATCTCCTTTCCAGAGGCAGGGAATCCTTTGGATCAGCCGAGATCCAGGACATCCTTCCATGAGGAACTCCCAGGGTTCTTTGATACCTGGGGACTCTGTCCCACAGATTGAAGACCAAATGAAAACAGCAACTTCAGATAAAAAAAAGTTATGTACTCACCATAACCTTCCATCTGAGTTGTTGCTTTTCATTTGTCTTCAACCGTCCATCCCTCCTTCCCCCTGCCTTATGCGGGCTGTATAGTGGACCGGATGGAAGATGCATATCCCCTTAATCTGGTGACCCTTTTTCTTTAGTGAGCTAATGGGCGATAATGCCAGGGGTTCAGGCATACGGTTAGGCTGAGGTACTACAGTCTGTAGCAAACTCGATCTGAGGGGAGGAGGGAAACAGGGGCATTGCAGGTAGGGGAGGAGCTTGGACACAACGCTGGAAAATGTGACTCAAACAGTCTGTTGAAGGCGGTTATTCTGTTAACACTGCTTACGTGAACCCTAGCTAGCATGTTAAATAAGCTACATGTTGCAAAAGTAGATCATTACTAGGTGAGGTGAATAGCTAACAAGCTGAAAGACAGAAGCCACATAGTTAAGGTAAAATATGGCTCCTTGTAATGTATTAAGGTAAATGGCGAGGCACCCAAGGGCTTAGTACTGGGATTTTTCTCATTTTGGTATCCCATTTCCCAATTTCCAGACCAGATAATCAATAACATTGGCTAAATATGCAGATGTTATTGTCAACTCTGAATAACAGAAATTAATCAAAACATGACCTAAACCTTGTAAGTTACTAGCTGGCTAAAATTACATGCAAATACATGTAGTATTGTCAGATTTCATAAAAAAGAAAAATCCCTTGCTTAATGTAGAATGCAGCCAATAACACACACCAAAGAGATAATTTAGTCATGCAACATGGAACCTGGGTTGATAATTCCATCTGTTTTGACCAATACGTAGCAACGTCAGTCAGAAGATCTGTCTATTTAGTACAAGTAATATGTAAATGCATATCATCCAAGTCAAAAGAAGTCACAAAGCCTGTTTATCATACCTGTTTATGCAGCCCTGCTTAGACCTATTATTGAGCGCAATGCCACCTTTCAGACTACCTTTGTAGATATATTAATATAATGGAAATGACCCAAACGTTGGCTAACTAAGAATATATTTGGAGTCAAGTCTTTAATCTACTAGGAGGACATGAAGCGCTATCCCTTTATGCGGTTTCTTCTAGACTTTGGCAAGGTGACGTATGCCTTGTATCCCATGTCATTAGAGATCTCCTCCTTCATCTCTGGAGTCTTTGACAGTTAAATACCTCAGCTAATACAGACGTAGGATTCTATACCACCACTAGCATTTACAGCAAATGCATTGGTAGAACAACATGCATCAGTTGATGAAATCATAAGACCTACAGCAGGTGATGAAATGATAAGACCTTGGAAGAATAAACAAAGAAAAACTACCACCACAATGATTTATCTCAGTGTCAAACATGAAGAGTGGACAAGAAATGAATATTAATCATTCATGGAATTGTTTTAGTTAGTTTACAAATGCACTTTAGAACAGATTAGAA
>NW_025053977.1:0-9424 GCF_019279795.1 Protopterus annectens
GGGGCATTCTTTATTTTTTTTTCAGATACTGTGGAAAGTTTGCTGTGCCAGTGCCAGATTAAATTATGTAACATATTTGTGGTGAAATGAGATCTCTATAATGTTTGATGAACCACAGGTAGAGACCGTCAGAGTTTGGAGGGCCATCATTAGTTAATGGCTGTATTAGTTTGTTTCTTTTTGAGAGACTTTTTTGAGGGAGAACAGAGGTACTTAGAGTTCATGGGGTGATGAAGTTGGTAGCAAGGGAGGTGGACATGCATTGGTAAAATCAGCTGCCAAATCTGAGTGGTGAACTGATTGAAATATGTGCTGTGAGACAGTAAGACTGCTCAGGTGTTAAACTCTTTCCAGAACTGAGTGTAACTGGAGAAAGTAGAAGTTTGGTGTTCATGTAACTACAAGACTTTGGTATGCTTTATTGCTTTTTTGGCTTGGTTATGCAATGTAATGTAAGTGTCATGGGCAGGTGAGGATAGTGTTTCCTTCCAGACCTTCCAAGCATTGCTCCTTGGCTTGGTTATGCAATGTAATGTAAGTGTCATGGGCAGATGAGGATAGTGTTTCTTTCCAGACCTTCCAAGCATTGCTCCTTGGCTTGGTTATGCAATGTAATGTAAGTGTCATGGGCAGGTGAGGATAGTGTTTCCTTCCAAGCATTGCTCCTTGGCTTGGTGATGCAGTGTAGTGTGAGTGTCATGGGCAGGTGAGGATAGTGTTTCCTTCAGACCTTCCAAGCATTGCTCCTTGGCTTGGTTATGCAATGTAATGTAAGTGTCATGGGCAGGTGAGGATAGTGTTTCCTTCTAGACCTTTCCAAGCATTGCTCCTTTAGCTGACAAGGTGCTGGAGATTAGATGTACACTGTGACAACCATGTTTGCTTTGTATAGTCTAAGCTTATTGAGGTAAAACTGGTTCTAAATATTGTGCAGTGCTTCAGTTACAAAATAACCTGCATTGTTGATCTTTGCGATGGTATACAGTACACGTTGTTAATGGTATTTGCAAAAAAAAGCTGTAAATTGCTTTGATAATTAGTTCAGGATATAAAATGCATCTGCTTTAACTGCTGTGGAAGAAATTGGCATGTATTTCCTTGGAGCAGTTACTGCTACAAAAACAAGTGTTTTTTTTTTACAGGGAGAAAGCCCCCTTGCACCAACTATGGGGACCAGAAGACTGAGACAATCAGCAATTATATATCTTTATCAGCATATCTCTCTCCCTCTCGTGTGTGTGTGTGTTTATATATATGTATATATATCTATATATATATGTATATCTATATTGATATATATAGATAGATATATATAGATATAGATATAGATATACACGTACTACCTCTGAGATTTCAGAACAGTGTTGCCACTTTAGGGATAATGATATCTGGTAACCAAAAGGAAAATAAAATTCCCTGGTTGACAAAATAACCAAATATACTTCAGATAAATACATATAGATATATGTATTCTGTATGAAACATCAAATTTCCACTGTAGATAGTTGGAATACATGTTTAAAGAAACACTAACGCAGAGAGACAGATTCATGAAAGTACTGTGATGTGTATATACTGTCAAAAAAGCTAGAAAGCAAGCTAGTGTCCTCCTTATTTCTAGACTTGTCATAGGTTCATAGGTGTTTACTAGGCTAATGACCACAAGGGTCTTTTTAAGCCTAGCCATGCATCCCAACTCTGACAAGTTCTGATACCCTTGATAAGTGTAAGCATGTGCCTGGGAGAAGAATCACTTACAGGTTACCTGTCCATTAGAGACATAGTTTCATAGGCTGGTACTAGGCTGTCTAGGCCTATGCAAGCCTAGCCATAACAATTTCCTGCATATTTCTTCCCACAATATTTACCTCTCTGGACCCCCATCTAGCAGGGCGACTGACATGATCCCTGGGGTGAATTTCCTATCTCCCATCCAGTCATCAAGGTTCCTTTTGAGTAGGGCCAATGAGGTGCTCTGATTGACATGTATGGGCAGTCTATTCCAGAGTATGGGGAGTCTCTGGGTCAGGAACCTATCCCTCCAGCATGTTTTGTTCATTGTGATGACAATGTTTAGATCCCTGGAGCATGTGGCTCTGAGGGATTGGGATTTCTTTAAGTGGAGCATGTCCAACAGCTCAGAGTTTGACATGGCCTTATATGGTAAGCAGAGATTGCCTTTGAGTAGACGATATGCCACAGAGTATAGCTGGAGTTTTTTTAGACGGTCAGCATATGGCATCTGCTTTAGGCCTGTGATTCTTTTAGTGAGGTAGTTCTGTGGCCTTTCCAGCTGTTGCAGATGTTTTGTGAGGTACATACCATATGGACATTATACTCTATAATGGGTCTAATGAGGGATGAGTACAGTGGGACAATGACCTCCCCTTTTCTGGATGAAAAGCCCTTAGTGATGAGGTGTGCCACATAGAAGGGCTTCCTGACTGTTGTGGTGATGTAGTTATCAAAAGTGAGACCACTGAACCACCTGTGTCCCTAAGACTCTCATCACACTTTCGATGTTTAGTGTCCTGCCACCTATGTGGTAATTCATGGGTACATGTTTTTTTTCCAAAGGGGATAACTATACATTTCTTGGCATTAAGCTTGAGCCCATGGCTTCTGGCACCAGGCATCTGTTTCTGTAAGGCCCTTTTGTAGAATATCCACATCATTTGGGGATTCAATAACGGCTCCCAGTTTGCAGTCATCTGTGAACTTTATTAGCTAGAGTCCCTTAGTGTTGGCCTGTACTTCAGAGAAGTAGATGCCAAACAAGAGTGGTCCCAGGACTGAACCCTGAGGTACTCCATTTGTCACTTGTTTGGAGTCGGCTACTTTTACAGTCTGGGTTCTGTCAGTAAGTCAGTTGGCAACCCATCGATGACTAGATTTATGCCCAGCTTAGTAAGTTTATCTAGGATTCCAGAGTGGGGGATGTTGTCGAAGGCCTTGGCATGGATGCCAAATCAGGGATGAATTTCCAGTTTCCCATCCAGTTGTCCAAGTTGCATTTGAATTGGGTTAGGGAGGAACTCTGAGTCACATGGATGGGGAGCCTGTTCCATAAACATGGTAGTCTCTAGGATACATACCTATCTCTCCAGCAGGTCCTATTTATATCACAGGCAAGGTTTAAGTCTTTAGAACAGGTAATTCTGGTGCTGTTTGTTTTGTGGATATGCAGGAGGTCCATCAGAGTGGGTCTGACAATGCCCTGTATGCCAGGCATAGATCCCACTCAAAAGTTTGCAGGAGACAGAATACAGGGATAGGGCCTTGAGGCGGTCTTCATAGGACATATTACTTACCCTGTATTCTTTGTGAGGAACCTCTATGGATGCTCCAATTGTTGGATATGCCTGGTTAGGTACATACCAAAAGGGGCATTGTACTCAATGATGGGTATGATGAATGCCAAATAGAGTGGAACAATGACTTCCTTGGACTTAGATTCCATACCTTTATTTATAATTTGTGCAACATAGAATGATTTCCTCACCACTGTAGACACATGATGATCAAAGGTTAAATAACTATGTGTGTGTCCTTAAGTCCCTGACTACTGGGTCAACTCTACGGGGTGTGTTGTCAATATGATAGTTATCAGGGATGGATGACTTCCTAAAAAATACTATTATGCAGTTCTTGGCATTTAGTTTTAACCCATGGCTCTGACACTAGTTGTTTGTCTGTGTCAGCCCCTCCTGGAGAACATTTGTGTCAGTGGGAAATTCAATGACAGCTCCTAATTTGCAATCATCTGCAAATTTAGTCAGCCAGAGACCATTGACACTGGCCTTGACTTCAGGAAGTAAGTGCCAAAAAGGAGCGGTCCAAGGACTAATCCCCGAGGGACTCCACTTGTGACTGGCCTCTTTGTAGAGATGGACTCCCCAATTCTAACTTCATGGGTCCTGTCTGTGAGCCAGTTGACTTCTCCACTGGGTGACATATGGATTTTTACCTAACCTCTTGAGTTTGTCAACAGTGCGAGTGGGGTATTGTGTCAGATGCCTTGGCCAGGTCAAGGTAGGCAGTGTGAATGATTTTGCCCTCATCCATTGCTTTGGTGACCTTCTCAAAGAAGTCCACCAGGTTGAGTAGGCATGATCTGCCCTTGATGAAACCAAACTGGGTTGGGTCCAGTGTTTGGAGGTTTACTATATCTCGATTGATCATCTCTATGATAATTCTTTCCATGGTTTTACATATAGAACTAGTGAGACGTATGCGTCTGTAGTTTCCAGGATCTGTAGATGGCCCACCTTTATGCAGAGGGATGACTGTTGCCATTCTCCATTCATGAGTCATGAAGCCTGTTTGGACGCTACAGCTAAATAGTAATTCCAGAGGCCCTGATAGGTCATGTTTCATGCTATTTAGAAGACATCCTTGGATGTTGTCTGGGCCCATTGATGCAGTGTTCTTGGTCTTAGAGAGAGAGCATTAAGGACCTGTTCCCTAGTGATAGTAGAGGGGAGTTATATTTGCTATTTTCTGAGGGAATGTTGAGGGGGAGAGAGGAGAAAAGCTGGAGCTGAATTTATCAGCCAGGAGGTTTGCTATATCTTCTAGCTCAGTATAAGTGGCTCCATTTAGAATGAGCTCTGCACACAATTGTGTATTTCCTTTGAGGTTGCGGACATAGATAAAGAAAGCTTTGTGGTTGCCCTTGGCCTCGGAAGCAAAACATTCCTCATATTTGGCTTTGGTAGACTTTATTTGTCCTCTGAGTTGTTTTTTTTAGTTTGAGAGTGCTTTTATCCTGCTGAGTGCTGCATCTCCTAATTTTTGCCATGATTTTCTTACTCCTGTTATACAGCCTATTGATTGTATGATTCCACCAGTGTGGCTTGTTTTTTGAGTTAGTTCTCTACTTCTTCTTGGTGGGTACAGCTGCCTCTATGCAGCTATTAACATGCTTGTACAGGCTTTCTGTGAACAGTTCTGCATAGGCAGAAGTGTTCTCAGGGTTTATGGGGGCTTGAAATTTTGCCAGGTTCTCACAATAGCTGGAGGTTAGCCTTATCATAGTTTGTGAATATTCCAGGTTTAGCTGGAGGTCCAGGTTTTATATTTACTTCAAAGGAGACCATTTTGTGGTCTGACCTTACCAGGGAAGGCATTACAGTAGGGGGTGTGCAGCAGTCTATCATATTAGTGAGGACCAGAACCAGTATGGTTGCACCCCTGGTTGGTGTACTGACTATCTGGTCCAGGGAGTATGACTGTTTTGAATCTTTGATACAGTTTTGAATCTTTGACACTGTTTGTCTCAGCAAATGTGTACTTCAGATGCCCTTATTAAGTTTATCTCAACTGTACTCATCTATAGTTCTAAAGTTGATATCAGATTTCAGAACCGTGGGTAAAAGTGACATTTCCCTAATTGCCACTTTAGGGATAATGCTACCTGGTAACCAAAAGGAAAATAACATTTCCTGCTTGACAAAATAACCAAATATACTTAACAACCATCTTTATCTATCTATAAAGATAGATATAGCTACAAAGATAAATGTCTTATATATATATATATATATATATATATATATATTTCTTTATCTATCTATATAGACAGCTATAGGTACATAGATAGATAATATAGATATATGTATTTTGTATTAAACATCAAATTTCCACTGTAGATAATTGGAATATATGTTTAAAGAAACACTATAAGGCAAAGGGCCGGATTCATGAAAGTACTGTGATGTGTATATACTGTCAAAAAAGCTAAAAATAACAGCAAGCTAGTGTGCTCTGTATTTCTAGACTTGTCAAAAACCTTTGACACAGTTTGTCACAATAAATGTGTACATCAGATGCCCTTACTAAGTCTATCTCAGCCACACTCTTCCATAGTTCGAAAGCTAATTGTCCAATAGGTATCAGTCAGTAAAATGACACATCACCCTCTCTCCACATTTCTCAGTCACCACTGGTGTACCACAAGCTCTATCCTTGGTCCCATCCCCTTTAACATTCTGTCACCCTCCACACATCAACACAGCAGGCCTCTCAAGTACAATATGCAGATGACTCCACACTTATAAGAACATCACACAACTTGGCACAACTCAAAAAATACTCAGAAAGCTTTAACAGCCACTGAAACATGGTTTCATAACTAACAACTTATGTGAAACACTCCTCCCTCTCAAAAAACAAAAATATTTCTTTTTTCCACAAATCTCTTTCTCGTGGAAAAAAAAAATAAATTTAGTCTTCTCACTTCATAATAAATGCAGCCACTAAAATCACTTCTCATAGCAAATTATTAGGCATGATAGTGGATGAGAAACTAAAATCTGACCTGCATATACAAAACTGCTTTATAAACTCACCAAAATCTAAGTATGCTTACAGAGCCAAAAACTGTCTCATAAAAACAACTACAACTGCACTTGTTACTCCTTACTTCCTCCCCTCACTACTTTATGGTGACCCGTCCTTAATAATCCCTAGGCATCACAGACATCAAAACTTGAAGAATGCTATAATCAGGTGGCTAATTTTGCAGCAAATACCCCTTTCAGAACTCAGCACTGTATAGTACTAAAAAGGCTAAATTGGTTTGAACTACCCCATCCAGTTAACATACACGCAACTTCTTACCACCTGTAAAATTATCCACGATCAACTGCTTGTCTGTTACTAAATACAGTTCTACACAAATATGTATTTCTCCACCCAAGTTGTGTGATTGGTCCGCGGCCTCTGTTTCAACAATCTGCTAGGCATGGTGAATGTTGCTGAGTCTGGAACTCTTACCAACTCCATCCAGGTCAATACCCTGCCCCCAGTTATTTAAAACTACCCTGCCCCCAATTATTTAAAACTACCCTGCCCCCAATTATTTAAAACCGATAGAAGAATTCCTGCCAAGTCTGTCTCTGTTTGCTCATGTCACCCCCCAAGATAAACTATGTCCTAAATATGAACAGGTATCTTTTCATACCTTACCTTCCTTACTCTCTCTTCACTCACTTCCTTAGTTCAATCAATTTTTTCCTATCTAAATATACAATAATCCTGTTTTCTCCTTCACTTTGCAATTCATTTATATTACACTAATTTCTGATTAATTTCTTAATAGCGGGCTAATTTCTAAAATATTAATTCATTTCATATAAGTTGTATCTATTCTTAACCAATGTTAATTAGTAATTTTTCTCAATCTATTAAAAGCTTTTGAAATGGTCTCACCCTGGGCGCCTCAAACAACACCACCATTGGTCTATGCCCATTAGTAATGGTTCTCCCACTACCCTAGCAAAATACATCAGTCAATAAAATGAAGCCACTATGTGGCATCCTCCTGTTCGGTATCCACGGATCTGTCCTTGCTCATTACTCTTCAGTGTCTTCATCAATAACATATTTCCCTTATCGAGACACACTTGTTCAATATGCAGATGGCCTTTTCTCATCTCCTCTTTAACATCTCAACCCCATGTACGGCATATAAACTAACCCAGCTTTCATGTTTAAAACAGCCTTTGGCAATGTAACTCTTGCTCAAACCCCAAAAACAAGTTATTAGATTTAAGATTTATTCCTTCAACCAACAGAAGTAGGAACTGATCCCCATGCCAATTAAAACAAGACCAGAAACTTGGCATGCTATGCAGAAATGGCTGTTCCTGAATACCCAACCAAAGTGACCCTCGCGACCATCCCCTTCTACTCACTGCCCGCTGTGGTGCTCTGTACCGTGACTAAATTACAGTCTTCCCTAAAAATTCAACCTGAAATGTTCTACAACAAAATTGACAGTTCACCACCATTTTCAATTCACCCTACAACACCATAAGTCTGTACACCTTCAATTGGCTCCAACATTCCCCACATCTTACCCATCTACAGCTTATAACAGTACACAATATAATTTACAAACCCTCAACATCCCATTCAATAATACATTAAGTAAACAACCTATAGACACCTAATAGAACTCTCAGTGAAGATAAACTTCTCCAACATGGTTGACCTTCTGCTCCCTGGTCCGGCTTGTACTCACATACAGTTTCACAGGGTTGGAATTCCTTTCTCTGCTCTGATGCATCTCTAACTGTCTGTGTTGGGATGGTCTTTAAAAAGAATATGTGAGCAGGTCCTGGTTCTGCTCATGCTCCATTCCTGACGGAACTTCCTCAGTCCCCCTTTTTCTACCCTCCTTCACTGCTTCTCCCAAACTATACTCTCTCCCATTTTCTAACATCCCTTTCCTCGTCTGTGTTCTCCCCCTATACCTGCAAACCTGCTCATTTATCTCTTTTGACTACCTTCATAAACTGCCATGTTTGCCTCCTTTATCTAAATTACATAATAACCTTATTACATTGTATATATTATACCATGACCCCCCATTAATATTCCAAAGCCGCTGATTGGCCAGCTGCACGTTATCGACTTATACTAATGGAAAAGGTCCGGTCGCCGGACTTTTCCATTAGTATAAGTCTCTTAAAATGTATCGCTATGTTAAAAGAGTTTAACATAGCAAGAGAGGTTTAAAAAGCAACGGAGATCTTCGGGTTTTTTAACTGTCTCGCTATGTTAAACTCCTTTAACATAGCGACACTATTAAAACAACGGAGATTTTGCTTTCTCCGTTGCTTTTAAACCTCTGTATATTAAATGGGTTTAACATGGCGAGACAGCTTTAAAATAAGCAAAGGAGATCTCCGTTGCTTTTTTAAATTCCTATGTTAAACCCATTTAACATAGCGAACAGGTTAACACGGAGAAAGCAAGATCTCCGTTACTACTGTTTCGCCATGTTAAATGGGTTTAACATAGTGACACAGCTTTAAAATAAGCACGGACATCTCCGTTGCTTATTTTAAACTGTCTCATGTTAAACCCATTTAACATAGCAACAAAAAGCAACGGAGATCTTGCTTTCTCCGTTGCTTTTGCCACAGCTCTGATGTACTGCATAGGCATGTGCAGTACATCAGAACTCAGCGGATACCAGACAGCTGCGGAAGGGCAGCAAAGAGGCATTATACAATGCCATTATTTAAGAAAAGTAATTATTTATTTTCTTAAATAATGTCATAGTATAATAGCAGTAACACGCCTGGGTGTGGGTAATGCAGGATTTACCCACGGTTGTCTTTGTTTGGTCGAGGGAAGGGTAAATCCGCTACACCCGTATTCTATAGTACCAAAACCAAAGAAGAACCAGTGGAAATTAGACCAAAACCAAATAGAAATTCACCCAGCAGACCAATAGGAGGTACGAATGATGTTTAATGAAGCAAGCCACAACAGCAACAGACAAACGAAGAACAAGTACTGACAACAAGAATGTTTTAAATGCTCTCCAAACAAAATTAGCGTTATACACCTTCATCAGAAACACTAACAGCAAATACAAGGTTCTATATATACATCACCTAATAAAACTAAT
>NW_025053978.1:0-9470 GCF_019279795.1 Protopterus annectens
CTTTACAACTATTCTCCATTGCATGGTGCGTGAAGTTAGCCACCTCCGTTTTAGGAGCCATAGCTTTGGAGAAGTTTCATTGTGGTTACCGCTGCGGGTGGGGTGGGAGGGATGTGGATTTCCAGGGTGATTAGTTTGTGTGGTTAGTTCAGCAGGGAGGACCTGACCTTCTATTGGTGCAGAGCAGCGATTCTTAGTAGTAATGACAGGTCAAAGATGTTGCTACCTCTGGGGCTAAGAACAAGCTGGTCCAGGACATTAGATTAATATGAACTCCAGGAAGCGTTGGGCAAGGAATTAATGACCCAGCGCGTGAGTGGTTGCAGTTAATGAAGGGGTGATTGAAGTCGTAGTAAGAGGTTAAGTTGGACCCTAACAGGTGCTGGAATCGATGCGAGTCTTGGGACATGGTTGGAGCTATAGCAGAGCTCGACCTGAATCACTGTCTTACACAATGTTAGCTACACCTGGTATCTCTGATCGTTATGTTGGTCTACCAGTCTGGAGGTGTGCACATCCTTTATGAATAGAAACACCTTTTGGACTTCGGTCCAGGATTCTGGGGCAGGTGGAATGAGTTGTCTCCTTCTCTTTTCCTGCGCTGGTGATTTTACACACAGAATATGTTGTGTTCAACACAAACTACTGTTTATAACCATGTCGAACCTAAACACCAGCACCTATCAGAATAAACAACATATGTTGGATGGGACTGCTTATTCCATAAATATCGATAAAATGAAACAGACTGGTTTCAACCAATATCTTTCATCGGTACCATTAAACCATGGACAACAATATGCATATAAACTCCTCTGACATAATTATTTGTCAGTCATTAGACAGGTACTGACTGGTTGAAGTTTTGTTTTGTTTTTAATCTGTGTGAAGATTGGAATATTATGAGTGAGAATGGTGTTTTCAATTTAACTTAATCAGTTTTCATCACTTTTCTTCATTTTCTATTGCATGTAATTTCTGCGGTCTCTTAATATAAATTGACATATGCTTTTCTTAAGGTAACTATTATTCAGTAATGTTTACCAATAGTTACAATGAGCCTAATATTGGCATGTAACAACCGAAACCTCTTTACTTATTTCGCTTTCTTCAGTGCTTTTGCACAGCATTCAATATGCATACCATTGCAACTTGTTGGGTTTCTTTGTCTCAGGTTATATAAAATATCAGGAATAACTCTTATTTGGAATCCTTCAAGAAGGCGATGGGTGGCCACGGTGAACATTCCTCTCATTGATGCTGCACTGTAATATCATAAACATAATATTTTGGAATCTTTGAAAAGTAATGGGATTATTTCTTTACTAAGGTTGGCTCTGAACTGGCAGCTTTCAGCCTCTGTCCCAGTTTCACTTAATTGTGAAAATTCCCTTTTCTTCTGTCTGGATACACTGCATCTTGCTGCTAGTGACTCACCCACATGGAATTGGGCATCATTATCGGTTCTTCCTTCGTTCCTGAAAACGCCTTGCACTCTGAAACTCTCTCATTGCTAGCATCACTGAGATTTATAATAGTGCTTTCTGCTTGCTTTAAAGGGTGTTTTCTCAGGACCCAATCATCATCAATTATTAGCTGTGATAGTGGTAGCATCTTATTCTTTTATCGCTTGTTAATCAGAAATAATCCAGAAATACTCATTCACATTTTTGCTGCATCATTCTTTACGCCGGGTGTACTCACCCAAACAAAGCAGACGTATGGTTGTGTTTAGATGTAATTGCAAGGGATAGAAATCCGGCATTAAACTATTGGTCCTGATGACGGTCATGGTGGTAGCGGAAGTAAATCAACTTTCCTGTTCCCAGTAACAGTCTCGCTTGCAGCATCACCAGGCATTTACTAAACAAGCTAATCCCTGGATTTACTATTCCTTGAGTGCAGGACTAGCTTGGTCCTGCATGGGCGGATGTTGGGACTGACAGCCTGTAATGAGGTGTACTGCACAGGCTCCTAATTTTACACTGAGCATGTAAGGAGTAGGGGTCTGAGGCAGGCTCTCAGAATCGCTGCGCCTCTGCAGTGAAGACAGCAGAAGGGGTAAGAAATTAGCGAAGATGGCTCATAGGTCCATATCCCCGTGGTCTCCTCATGTACAACAACAAAAAAGCTATACCCAGAAATGGAGCAAACCCGTATTTTTTAAAAATCAGATGAAAGCTAACCATAGGTGTGCGGTATTGCCCAACCTTCTGATTGGCCCAGCTTAAATGGCAGAAGAGGACAAGGAAGATATATGCAAATGAAGCAACATAGCAATAGTGAAAGTGGGCAGAGCATTCACCTTATGTGAGCTTCGGTTTGGGTCCTGCAGCACATTCCGCCCGGCAAAGCACGTTGTATTTGTGTTGCATAACCCACTAAATAACATATATTTATGAACTACAATTTACTGATATTACATGTGTAAGTGTCGTATCATAATAGATAAAGCACTAGTAAAGCAGGTTTAAGCACCAATAATAGCTAGTAGCTTTGTTCTAAGCGCGGTAAGTGGGTTTTAAACCCCCTTTTGTCATGGAGTAAGCAATATTGCACACGAGGTTGCTGCAACCTAAACTAACTCTCTGTAACGCGCTGTAACTTGGAGGTTGGCATTGCTTACCCTCACACCATATTCACAACACAATGCTCAAAAGTGCCTTAATGTCTATTCAATGGCTCTTGTTCTGCTCATCAACAAATAAACAGCCATGCAGGTCTTTAACCAGGACCCTATACACCTGGTCACAGTAGTGAACCGCAAGCCATACAAAGGGTACAGAAGAATGAGAATCAATGAAACCCAGTCTTCACCATAGTAAATCAAACTGAACCTGTGAAAGGAATAAGTATACAGAACATATGTGCCTTAAAACACTACATAACATAAATATGTGAACTGGAGTACAGCAGTAAGCCCAGAAGTCAGGTGTGATACCAGTAATAGAGGTGCTGGGGGTCCCCAACCGAAAACACAGGACCCCATACAGTGTACATACACTGGATCCACTGGATACCAGTTATACATATAAAGGTGCAATGAATAATAAATCAATGCCAAAAAGGAATTATATTAAAAGTCAAATGTAAACAATAAGCATTGCACAGGCCAGCTTAGGAGGTGTAAAGCAACTTGGATTTAGCTAACTCCAGTGTTTTGCCAGAGGGTTACATTTAAACAATACCAGCCCCCTAGGTAAGCAGGTTTGCCCATAGCTGTGGCTGTTAAAACTGGCCAATCCCACAGAAAGAGTCACGGAAATCAATGCCCTACTTAAACCCAAGAGTATTTTGTCTCATAACTGGGTATGGCTGCCCACCATGTCAGGAAGGGAGAAGGTGTGTCAGCTTTTGGGGCAGTGGTGCTAAATGGGGTCTAGAGTCATGGCGGGACTCGCCCGGCAAAGACCATGATCAGGAGACTGCTGCAGGGCCAGTACCAGGGCTCCCAGTATAAGGCGGAGGGACCCGTGGCAAGACTGTCTCGCCCATTACCTCACCCAACGTGCCACTGTACTCGAACTGGTGAGCCACGTGCGGAAGGCATCACTGCTGCTGACCTGTAGTGGCGTAAAGGGACCTCTTGAACCCCAGTGGATCCAAGGAGGCTAGAAGCAGCAGGGATGTTCCAGTTGAGTGTAAGTATCACCTCCCTATGTGTGTAATAATTGCCAGCTCATGTATATCATGGATAGGTATGGCTAAATATTGCCTCATACACAGCTGCACTGGGCGGGCCGTGAACCGGGAGGCCCCACGTCAGTCACCCTGTGCAGATTCTGACGTGAGGGCAGGTTCAATAATACTCATGCATTTACCTGTCATGAGGAAATAAAACTAAAAGTAGTAGTAAATCAATTACCTGGCCTTTAAAATTGTTGTTAAGGCAAGTACTGCATATACTGGAGAATATGGCAGGAAAAGTCTCCATGATGATTTAGTATAAATAAAAGGGTGCAGCCAACACAATAAAGGTCTAACTGCTGGACTGCATGTACAATATGCTCTGGTATCATGGTAATGTAGATTGCAATCATGCAATAGTGCACTGTTTTAATGATAAGCACTGTTACCCACACATTGCACCATAAATTGAATGTGTGAGAATGCCTGTATATGACTGGTGTAATCTTCCAGAGGCCATTTAGTACAACTGAGAGCCTTTTACCACAGACCAGAAAGCCAGGGAAAATGCAGGCAACAAAAACCCAGTAGCACATGGAACTGAGGATGTGAACTGTTTGTTTTCAGCACACACAGCCATGGTACAAATCCTGCCAGTGGTAGTAGTCTGCATACAGAATCATACCCCACAAATGTACAGGTATGTCCAGAATGTCCAGTAAAGTGGCCCATATCTGTTGCCTATCAACCTGTCCCCCTGGGAAATCAAGTGGGAGCGATCTCAGATTGCATATAGGCAGCAAACAGGAAATACAACCGATTGACAGCACATCTATGGGAACAAAGCTGGCACACTAGCAACTCTCAAAACCCAGGACTTCAAGCCCACGTATGTCCCATTTACACCCCAACTTGTCAAGCTGTGGCCAGAGTGTGTACAGTAACAAGAGTGAGATGTATGTGCATAATAGTAATAACTGGAATCTGGTACTACTGTGTAGGAGCTTATTCAAGGTAGTGCTAACAAACATTTCTCCCACAGGTTTGCCAGATACCAACACTATACTTGAAATACAGGAATGATACCCTGTGCCAGATTGCCGTTTACATTGGTATGGTATGGAACTGAGAGACTGGTACAGTTGCTCTGAATAATGAGGTATTACACATCACTCTAAGTCCACACTGTCCCACAAAATATTACTGTCTAGGAGATCTGTATAAGTGTGTTGTAATACAAAGGTCAAAATGCAAAAAGCACAGGGGATTAATAAGACAGAAGTAGATAGGAGATATACAGCAATCTCTCTATATAGCGGAGCCACAACTACTGATGGACGGATTGTTTAAGTTGTATGCAGACACAGCCATGGACTGAATCACTGGGAGTGGAAAGGCTGCGCCTAGAGACCATACCCTAGCACTGTACAGATGAGGCCAGAATGGCTCAGTATATGGAGGCCCATATCTGTTGCACTGTGTCCCCATGGTACCGTCTGTGGGATGATCCCAGATGTTTAGCCAGCAAACAGAATACAAGTGATTTGTCAAACATCTATGAGAACAAACCTGTCACTGTAGCAACCTCAAAACTGTTAGAGAGAGTAATATAGTATGTCCTATCACATCCCCCCCATGTTGTCAAGCTGTGACCAGAGTGTGCTACAGTAACAGAGTGAGATATGTGCATAATATTAATGTGTAATCTGGAAGTTTGTGTGGCAACAGTCAGGTAGTGCCCTAACAAGCGTTGCTCCCACAGGTCACGTTGGATACGAACACAGTGCAGAGAAATAAAGACCATTATAACCTGTACTGGTACTGTTCACTCTGGTGTTGTGGGAAATTGTGAGTGTTGCAGTTTCTCCTGAATAATAAAAGTATCACTGAAGTCTCTGCAATCACCAACACTGTGGTACATAATATACCTGTGTAGGAAAGCATGTATATGTGTGTGTCAGGTCACTAAAGGTTGAAGAGGGCAATATTCTAGATATGTCATGGCACACCTGCATGTGGTCAACACATGGCCAGAGTCTGTGCAGAAAGAGTTGGATACCTATGTGCACAACAGCCAACCCAGAATTTGGGAGTATATGTAGAAACAGGTAGTTAGTGTTATGAAACATTCCCTTCACAGGTATACCGAGTGGAGAGGTGTCTGCTGCAGGTAAAACTAGATTCCCTGTCAATAATGATGGCGACAGCCATGCCACTGGACAAACCCCAACTAATGCTATAGGGTAGTGTAGTAAGACCCTTGTAAGGTACAGATAACCGGCGCTGACTAGGAAAGTAATGTCTGAACTACAGGAATATACTAGTTGTTAATTGACATCTTCCTCCCCCACCATATCTCCAACAATAATCAACACAGCCAACTGGTAATGTGTTGACATCTATGTTCTGATAATGTCCAATTTGTTTGATGAAAATATTTTAATTGTTCCCATGCATGCTGTGCTATATTGAATTATTCCAACATTGGTGGCATGCTGCCATCAATGTACCTGCATCACTGTTCTTAATACCACCTGTGGTCCATATATGCATGTGTTTCTGTTTGCTATGCAACTGTTCTGTATCTGGTGAAATGGGTTAATAGAGAATATCTGTAGCCAACATGATGTTATACTAACCCTAGACTGTGTTGACTATTACTAACCACATATGATGATGAGCATCCCTAAACACAACAACACGTTTGGAAAGGCCGATCCCAGCAGACCCACCTGTCCCACCTCAGCTGGCCGCTGATACGGGCACCAGCATTGTCACAGGACCCAACCCGGGACCTCCCTGTCCCGGTTGGTTCTGCACCACCTTGGTGGAACCGCCTCCAGGATGAGGGCTCACCCCTTCTGGGGGAGGCGGGCGCAGACATGTTACCTGTCACCAGGTCGGGAGTCGTGGTGCATGAGAGATCAATCAGCAGCTTGGTGATCATCTCGTAGCTCGAGGGCCGCACTGTCACAACTAGGTGTCCAGTCCTGGCTCTGCGACTCCAGCCTCCCAGCACAGCCACCATCGGGGTTGTAAGGTGCAGGTGCTGAGCTGCCCATGGGTGAAGACCTCAGTCCACTGTTCCACTAGGGGCTCATGGGCTTCAATTTCCCAACACCCTCCCCATCAAGGTGTTTTGCCCCCACGTGTCATATACCCCCACTTGCCCATGCACTGTGTTTATCTTGTCTGTGTAACATACCCAACTACACTCCCCAAATATACCTACTACCTCCCAACATCCAACTCTCACCTGAAAAAAAAAAAGGACAATCTGTTCCAAAAAAAATCTCACCCCATACCACAGCTGTCCGTTGGTTGAACATGTGTCCACTGGACACATGTAATATGGTCTAATTGTGCATCCTAAATTATTATTTGCTTTCATTTACCTCCCAGGGTTTAATTAATCAAATCTACCTCCAAATTTAGTGTATATACTTTTGGCAGCTATTGTTGCTGTATGAAAAGAAATGGGCAATATGGACCTTCCCTACACCATTCACTGCACATCCCTGGCTATTTTCACTACTGTCTTTCCTCTTTTTTTTGTGCCCTCCTTTCTGCCACTTTCCTATCAACCCCTTTTTTCCTTTCTTTTTACATAAATTAGCACAGGGGAGTAGCGGGAGTAAGCACTTTTAAAAGCAGCAGTAAGTGGGTATAAGCGTGCTGCACAGGGTAAGCAATGCATACACTGGTTAAGCAAATTAGAAGCTTAGTGAGTATAAGAAACTGTCGGAAGTGCTTGGTACTTACCTTCACACAAACCCGTGCAGACCCACTTACAACTGCTCAAAGTGCCTTAATCACTCTGTATCCAATGGCCCTTGTTCCTTGCCCAACAACAATGCCTGTCAGCCTGGGGATGACATGCTCGACAAGCCACGATGCTTAAACTGGGGACTTTGCTTGCACCTGCATCACCCCTGGGCTTTGGCGGATATGACAAAGGCTCTTGCTACCCCCATAAGTGCCTTTTGGAGGCAAGGCTCAAGACAAACCCACACTCCATAGGTATCACAAGGGATAAGAAACTAAAGTAATGCTACTCACCGCAATCTAAATTATCAAGTGCTTGCACGCACTCGAAACTCTCCTTAGCATGGAGAACATCGATATCTGTGCAATGGTAACAGAAACCTGGTTCCAAGGCTCCCGAGGGAGGACCCCAGCACTACCAGGTTATACCTCATACCATGCCTTTTCCCCAAAACTTGGACCGAACCATAAAAGGAGGGTATCGTAATGCCGTCAAAGATACCCACACCTCCCAGGTTGGTGGCAGCTGTACCTGAAGCATCAGAGACTATCCATGTGCAACTAACGGTGGGTAAAACTGCCTTCCAGTTTATAGCCTGCTACAGACCACCCTCCCAAACCCAGGGCCCACTAAAGGCCTTCCCTAGAACACTGGAAAATATGAGGTCTCCAAACACCGTGTGGGTGACTATTTCTCAAACATATAGACTGGGAGCATTACTCTAGCTCCAACACCCCTAGCCCAAAAGGTTCCTAGGAATTTATAAACTCAAATGCTATAGACAACATTTACTCCCGAGAGAGAAAACATACTGGACTGATCATCCTGTATTGGGGACTCTATGCTCCAGACAGAAGTGTATCCCCTCACTGGTAAGATCAGACCATAAACTAATCTCACTGGATATTCACATCCCGACCCCACCTGCCCAGAAAACCACAGTGAAAACTTCTCTAAAGAAGCAATTTTACACTCCTCAAAACCAGATGGAATCCTTCAAAGCCCCGGGCTTATGGAAAAATCGACCCAGACTGCAGAATCCTTTTATAGCGCGTATATGAACACCTTCAGGAATGCATGGATCATGCAATCCCAAATAAAACAGGCCCAATCACTCCAAAGGCAGGCGTCCTGTCTGGTGGACTGACCATAAACAAACTATACAATAGAAGGAGAAAATTACTACATGATGAGGCAAAATCCCAAGGAAGGCATCTATGATCAGTATTGTAAAAACTACGGACACTCATAAAATCGTCTAAGGCCAGCTTGAGAGAGAAAGAATTGGACGGGACACTAAGAATAATCACAAGGCTTTCTTTAGTTATGTTAGGAACCTGGGTGGGAATTCCAGATATGCTCAGAATTAGTCCAAAATGACAATACACAAACCCACAGACATTACAACATCCTAGCTGACAGGTTCAAGCGCAAACTTCTCCCCTCCCCACCAAGGCAAATATCTGTCAGCAGAAATTACTGCCTGACATCTCAGATGGTCAGGTGAAACACGCCCTCTCCAAGCAAAAAACACAGCATCAATGGGACAGACAGTGTCCCGGGCTGCGTCCTACATAATGAACTCCAAGAAGAGCTAAACCCAAACCTAAAACTACTGTTCACTCTCAGCCTTACTACAGGATATGTACCCAAAGAGTGGCGTACAGCAACAGTGGTCCCTGTCCACAAAGGTGGTGCCTCAACGGATCCTGGAAACTATGCCCCATAAGCCTGACTAGCTTGGTCTGCAAAGCTATGGAAAGGATCATCATGGACCTCATAAATAAAGATATTGGGGACCTACAGACACTGGATCCTACCCAGTTTGGCTTTGTTAAGGGCAGATCCTGTCTCTTAAACCTGGTTGATTTCCTTGAAACAGTCACCAAGGCCGTTGACGAGGGAAGGTGGTTCACACAGCCTACCTGGACCTGCAAAAGCCTTCGATACAATACCCACTTGGGCATTATAGATAAGCTCACCAGCTTAAATATAAACCCCTATGTCACTAGATGGGTTGCAAACTGGCTCAAGGACAGAACCCAGATGGTTAGAATTGCTGGAGCCATGTCAGACT